>NW_025793616.1:1117867-1261514 GCF_021613505.1 Equus quagga | reverse complement strand
AACAATCTTGGCTCCACAAAATTATCTCAACTTACCACTGAGTTTACACATAACTCCTTTAATGAAATCTGTATAGATTGAAATGCCTTTGGCTAAAAGTAACTAAAATCTCTGGTTCAAAATGGCTTTAACTATGAGAACAATGTATTATCCTAGAAAGCACTAACTACCAAAGGGCTGCCACATTGACAAATCCACTTACTCAATGATATTTGCAAAGACTCATGCTCCTATCTTCTTTCCACTTTGCTGAGTTTCCACTTTGCCATGTTTCTCCTCAAGGGAAAGCTCCTTTCCTTTCCCAAGATGGCAGCCTCAGTCATACACACCATTTTGGGAAAATGTAATACATACCCATTTCACATAATGCCTAGGACTAGAATGGAAGCGATCTCCTCATACCTTTCCTAGAATCCCCCCAAAAGAAGTTACTTAAATTTTCCATTGGTTTGAGACTCTCACTCCTAAGGAATCTCAAAAAAGAATGGTGAGATCTCTGAGAATGGCTTACACCAAGAATAACCATTCTTCGATCAAAGGAGAGGGTCATGATTCTTTGGAACATGTTAGGATTGGGTTCATATTGAGAAATGCCAAAATCATGAAAGAATATCTTTTATTTGCCTCTTCAGATCCATTATCTATTCTTGTCTCTCCCTTGAGGCTGAACTCGATGGATTACATCAATGGGCTCCTCACATAGCTGGAAGCCGGGTTGGTAATTCTGATGGAAGTTTGCGGCAAGAAAAAGGAGGTCCCTGTTTCTAGATCTTTGAAGTGGCCTTTGCAGAATTTTTCAGAAGGTCACATCATAGCTACCTCCACTCAAAGCCTCCTCTTTCAGGCACTGATAGCCTCTCTTTGTTCATTTCTTTGGAGCCAGTAACAACTCTACTCCTGCTAGCCTTGGGTTCCAACATTAACACTTGTGGTTTCACTATTCCCTACAATGTTTTGTAAAGAAATCCCCCTGTGATGCCACCGACTACAAGAGTTCCTCCACAAAATGAAATGGGTCTGTCTTTATTTATAGTTTCTTGATCTTGGGTTTTGTGTCTTTCCTACTAAACTATAACTTGGAAGTACTCTATCTGAAGCCCATGATGTTCACATTTTTGTATGTATGTACTGGGCTTTTTGTAAAAGGCCACCTACTTTTTAGTTAAGGAATAATCATGGAGATACATGCCAATAAAGCTCTTAACCACAAGATGGAGTTTGTATATTGTTTCTTAAAGTTTAATATTGCTTATTATAAATATTTTAAAGTCACGTACATGTGTTATAGAGACTTGGCAACTGTACTGGAGTCAGCTTTACTGAGAAATATTGATTTATAAATATTCTTGGGGCTGGCTCCATGGCTGAGTTGTTAAGTTTGCATGCTCTGCTTTGGTGGCCCAGGGTTTTGCTGGTTCAGATCCTGGTCACAGACCTGGTACTGCTCATCAAGCCATGCTGAGATGACATCCTACATAGCAGAATTAGAAGGACTTACGAATAGAATATATAACTATATACTCAGGGCCTTTGGGGAGAAGAAGAAGAAAAAAATTGGCAACAGATGTTAGCTCAGGGCCAATCTTTAAGAAAAAGAGAAAGAAAAGAAATATTCCTCACTCATTACCTTTAAGCATCAATGTTTCCTGTATCTATAACTCTGAATATAATTCAGCTTAATTACCAAATTATTTACTGTTTAAAAGAGCTTTCAGAATCCATTCCATCACGACCTATAACTTAGGTATGGCATCTGTAGGGTATTACAAACAAAAAAAACCCATTGCTATACATTTACGTGAAAAATGTCTAAAATAATTGAGATGATAATCAATAGAATTAGCATTCAATATAAAATACACATTAGAACGCAAAGCTTAGAACAAATGTTAATAGAAATAAATAAAAGGAAATAATTATTCTAGGATTAATTTCCAGCCAAATAAATCAAGTTGCCTTGCTAGACTTAATGAATTCAAAATGCAGAGACCCTTATTTTGTGAGTAAATTAATATTAACTTTAAGGATTACTATGATAAAAAGGAGACCAATTGTATACACTGTAGAATTAAAGCCCACACAACAAAATCTAAACACTACCATCAAGGGAAATCATAAAATGAGGCCAAACAACCGATTTTAAGGCTTAAATTAACGTCATCTAACAAAAACATGTTCATATAACCAAAACATGATTAGTTTTTGGATCAAAAACTTTTGAGAACGTTTACAGAATATAAATTCTTGCTAAGGAGGTGAGTGATAAATGATTTGGAAGGGTTTTGGAGGAAATTACTTTTTAATGACAAAGACATGAGGAATGATTTCAAGGTTATTTCAGGCTCTGTTCTCTATTTTAACAATAGTTTAGAGAATAGGTTAATGTTAACTCTTGCTTGATTGGACCTAGACGTGGTTATAGATAAAGACAATACAGTAGAAAACAGCTGGAATTTATGTCAATCTGATAACTCTGAACTAGTTCAGGGGTCATTAAATGCTGTGTTAATCAGATGAATGTGCAACAGGCCTTTGAGATACTGTGCTGTGTTTAAGTAACACTTAAATCTTCTATTCTTCAATGTCACTTCTGAAATTCTGAGTGCAAAAAATCACTCTGTGTAATAAATTAATTTATTAATTACAGGAACTGGTGTGGATATGTCTCCAGCTTTTGTCCTTCAGAGGAAAATTCTGTTACACCAGAAATTATTATTGCCATTTTGGACTATCACATTCAACAAGCCCTGGTGTACATAAACCATTAGAACTGCCTTATATCTAGAAAGCAATTGGCAATCTTTTCTTTTAAGTGGTTAGATAGTAAACACATTTAGCTTTAGTTGCAAACTACTCAACTTTGCCATCTTAGTGAAAAGGCTACTGTAAATAATATGTAAACACATAGGTATAGCTGTGTTCCAATACAATTTTATTTATAAAAACAGTGAGTGGGTTGTATTTGGCCCCTGGGCCTGAGGTTGCAGAACCCTGATAGAGAAATTGCAAAAATCTACAATTCCAACATCATTTTGTTTTTATAAGAACTGGAAGTGGAATGGGAATTGCCTTGTTGATTAAAGAGAGTTGGAACTGGACCCTGTGCTCCATCAAAATGAGTGCTACGCATTTCCAAAGGAGGCTTTAATCTCTTATGTAATTTCAGGTATTATATGCTTACTCTCCGTAATTTCTGAAAAGCTCTTCAGTTTTCACTAAATTGCATTCTGAAATCAATCATGTGTTAAGACTTACTTGGAAGTACCTTTGAAGAAGTTCCAGTGATGAGTGTACTTTGCTGAATTTTCACAATATGTTGTAAAGACTGAATTGTATTCTTAATGTATTAGCAACCACTGAAGACAGGAACAAAGCACAAAGCAGTCAGTGCATTCTTGAAGACCAGGTTTCCCCAGATATCGTGCTACTGCATTATGTTTGCTAAAAGCTTGTCACCAAAGTTCCTATGACAGAGCAAGAAAGCACTAAGGGATCCATTTTTGATAAGGATGATCTGTCTTTGGAAAATTTTTTTTCTTGGGAGGTGGTAGTTTGTAAGCTCAAATGTGGAAGAAAAAAATAAAGCATTTTGGAATATGAACACTATTTTTAATAAATCCCAATTAGGAATATATTTGATTTATTTTTTGTTCAATATCTACCATTCCAAAATGTACTCCTTTTAACGTAAAGATATTATCAATATTCTCTTTAGCAAATACTATGGGTGAGAAACACAGGGCCTTTGGTTACTTTCACCCTTAAACTATTACTGTGCACCATGATATATCATATGTGTGTGTTTGTGTGTGTGTCTTCGTGTTTGGTTCAACTCCCCACTTCTGAACTCTCTTGAGAAAAGTATTCTTAGGCTGCTGGGATCTCTACCAACAAGTAGAGAGGCTCAGAGTTACCTTCAAATTATTTCTACTACAGTGACATTAGCACATATGAAAGTCCATCATCCTTGATTAAAACTAAGAACAGTCTTGACTTACACTTCAGAGTTCCTGCAGATCATGTTGAGTCTGAAATTTTACATTATACCCTCCTTTCTGGCTCCCGCTGGGGACATTTCCTCAGCATGTCACAGGAATTCTCCTCTCTTGGCTCGCCTCTTGGTTACTCCACCTATTATGATTAAACCAAGTAGACAATGAAATATAAATAAGTAGATTGGGTTATGTTTAAAGTTTTCAACCATGAGATATGTTGACATAATTTTACTAAGTTAAATCTTAGTTTTATTAGATTAAGAATGTGGAGATTCACAGTGCTAAAAATTATCAAATTATCATCCTCTTTCTCAACTTGATCTCTGGAATTTGAGAGAGAAAATAATCAGATGCTCTTTCTGCAGTTGGAGTATTGTGATGTTTTGAGGAGGAAAAATGGGCTCAGCTCTGTTATGCAAGGAATACTTGTGCCTGGCTGGTTTGGAACAAACCATGTGAGGGACTGGCCCAGTAGCACATTGGTTAAGTTCACAGGTTCCTCTTGGGTGATCTGGGGTTGGTTGGTTAGGATCCCAGGTGCAAACCTACACACTGCTTGTCAAGCTGTGTTGTGGCAGGCATCCCACATACAAAGTAGTGGAAGATGGGCACAGATGTTAGTTCGGGGCCAGTCTTCCTCAGCAAAAAGAGGGAGATTGGCAGCAGCTGTCAGTTCAGGGTAATCTTCCTCAAAAACTAAATATCAAAATGACTGTGTTGAATTTTAAACTTGTTCTCCTTTTATTGGTAAGACATATGGGGAATGGTCATGGTGATTTGCAGAATAAACCCACTTTTTAAATAGATCCATCTGCTAAACTTCAGAATCTGTGAATATGTTAAGTTGAGTGGCAGAATGGCATTGAGTTTGTCAATGGAATTAAAATTGTTAGCTGACCCAAAGATAAGGAGATTATACTGGAATATTTGAGTGGGTATGATGTGATCACTTCCCTAATACAGAAGAGGGAGACAGAAGTTAGAGTCACACAGACGACACTGTGAGAAAGATTCAAATGACCATGGTTGACTTTGAAGATGGAAGCAGCCATGAGCCCAGGAATGCAGGAAGCCTCTAAAATCTGGAAAGGGCATGGAAACATATTCTCACCTAGAACCCCAGGGAAGAAACTCAGAACTGCCAACATCTTGATTTTAGCCTTATGAGACATTCAGAATGCCAGAACAAGACATACACTTGTACTGGTTAAGACACTAAGTGTGTGGTAATTTGCTACAGCCACAACAGAAAATTAAAGCAGTCATCACTGAGCCTCATCCATGCCCTCACCTTCCCCCAGAGACAAAGGTTAATGATTCGGTGGTTGATGATGATGATGGAACGAGATGGGATGAGCTTCAAGGTGAATGAGGAAGGTAAAGTTATTTTCTACAGTGGAGAACTGTCTTTCTTATTTTCCTTTCTGGAATCACTCATCCACCCATTGAAATGACACTAGTTTCCTTCTAGTTACAATATTTCGTTAGGAATCTTTTTTACCTTATCATCAAGGGTTGAGTGAATGATTCAGTTAGGTCAACGTATTGATGTCTCCCATCTCACATCTATTAAATGGCTTATTAGTGGGAACAGACCATGGACTGAAGTAGATCTATCAGGAACAAGCAAACTCTGAGATATCTGTGAGCACAGCTCCAGGAGTTCAGGGCTCCAACTGAATGCTGCTTGGAAGGTCTTAAATAAACACCACCTGTGGAAAAAGGCTGCTAATAAGGTAAAAGACACAGGAGAGATGATTCTGACTTCCACTGAAGTTAATGAATTCAGTTTCATATGAATTTCATATAAAGGAAAAGCAGTCATGTGTAAATGTATTTTAGGCAGTAGAATTCACAGGACTGAAATTGAGGAGAATTCTGAGAATTTCAGATGGAATCTTAGGTACCTGCTATTTGCTAAAGTGAGTAGTACTGTTCTCAGTCAAGTTGGAGACATTCCTGGTGATGTTGTTCATCTGAGGTAGTGAAGGCCTATGATAGAAATCAAAAATGCATTCAAAGCTGTGCCTGATACATTTTTATGTCTGTCATCATTGGCTACCACTCACATTTGACTTCTCATAGTTAGTCCTGTCCTATGCAAATAAATTTTTATAATTTGGAAGAATGAATTTTACTGTAGCTTTGGATTAAACACAAAACAGTTCATCAGGATGAGAGTCAGATTATAACCACTGATGGGAGTTCTTGGCTGACTGTCACTAATCAACTCTTTATGTAGAGAGGATGGTATGCAAGATGTTCTCAGCAGCTCATTGGAGAAAACTTCTGGGTCTCATCTTGGTTCTATAAGTAACAAAAGGAGAAGTGAAAGTGAAGAATACGTAGATTGTTTCCTCTGGAACACTTGAATCTCATAGATCAGGCTGCTAGCCTTCCTGTATCTGGACCTTAGTCTCCTCCCTGTGGATTTGTACACTGCTTGTCTGGATTCTAAGGAAGATTACATAAATATTCAACGCATCATTTATGAAATGATGTTTTGAATGTAGTAGGAGAAAAACCTGGTTTTGTCCCTTGAAGAATCTCATTTTCTTTGCATTCAGAGAAGTGTTGATTGTTTAAAGAAAAGATTATTATCATAATGGTGATGATATTAATAATGGTGGTGGTGATAGTGATGGTGAGGAAGATAATGGTGATGATAATGGTAATGGTAGTGATAATGATGATGGTGATATGATGATAAAGATAATAACTGTGATGATGATTGTGGTAACGGTGATGGTGATGATAATGATAATGATAGTGATGATGATGATAATGGTGGTGATGATGATGATGATGACAATGATGATAAGTATTTGGCAAGGAAAGGGAAATGTATATATGTATATTCATTATATATATATATATATGTAAAATATGTATAGGAGGAGATGAGATAAAATGAGTAGAAAGTAATAGCCAAGAGAATTTAGGAAAAAAAGGAGTAGAATGAAGGAGGGAGGGTCCCATACTGTTAAATATTGCTTAGCACCCAGGAGAGAGCTCCCTAGATAGTGGTAGCATAAGCTGACCTGTTAATGCACACTTTTGTCTAATGTTTGGGCTTCTAGTTTTTCTGAGTGTTATTTACATTCCCCAGATGATGGCTTGTTAAAGTTTGTATTCCAAAATCAAAACCTTTGTGCTGAACACATTTACATATGTTTTGAAGCAAGCCGTTCAGCTGAGTAGAGAATCTCACAATATCCCTTGAGTGAATTACTTAGAACTTGGAGAGATCCTCTCTCTCCCCACTGTTTCTAATATCTTCAGAGTTTTGTTTGCCTCTCTTTGAGTTGACACTGTCATTGTAAAGTTTACTTGAGAACCTAAGAGAATATTGCCTATGTCTGCAGTAAAATATCTTTTTGATATACAAATTTGTAAGATGAATAGGTTTAAAAGACTCCCACAGTCTTAGTCCATACAGGATGCTATAACAGAATACCATAGATGGATTGGCTTGTAGACAGCAGAAATTTATTTCTCAAAGTTCTGGAGGCTGGGAAGTCCAAGATCAAAGTGCTGGCAGATTCTTTGTCTGATAACAGCAAAGCTTGTTTCTTCATTCACAAATAGCCATCTTCTCACTGTGTCCTCACATGTTGAAAGTAGTGAGGGATCTCTCTGAGGCCTCTTGTTTAAGGGCACTAATCCATCATGAGGCCTCCCCCCTTATGACCTAATTACTTCCCAAAAGCCTCACCTCCAAATACTGTCACGTTGGAGATTAGATTTCAACACATGAATTTTTGTGGAACACAAGTATTCAGTCTATACCACCCACTGAGCAGGCTCATTTATTTTGTAATTTCATTATACATCAAATATGTATATGTTATCCTCTCTTGCAAGAAGGAGTGACATCTTCATAATATAAGTTGTTAATGTGTTCAAAGAAATTGCTTCTTTCTTGGACAGCAGTGATTTCCTTTTAATCAGTACAAGAGAGCAGCTGTGAAAGGATGTCACTTTTGTTGTTAGACTCTGACTTCTTTCTTCCTAGCCCTCTTTCTATCACCTTCTCCACTTATAAGCTTTGATTAGTTAAGCACCCATGTCAGGGAGGTCCACACAACAGGGAAATTAGGGTAGCCCCTGGCCAATTGTAATAGACTAAATGCTTCTTTCTCCCTAAAATTCATATTGAAGCACTAACTCTCAATGTCATAGTATTTGAGGCAGAGGCTTGGAAAATAATTAGGTTTAGATGAGGTTGGGGTCACCATGATGAGTCATCATCCTTATAAGAAGAGAGACCAGAGCTCTCTCTCTCCACACACACAAACAAGAAATCGTGTGTGTACACAGTAATATGGTGGCCATCTGTATGTCAAGATAAGAAGACCAAGAATGAAACCCTACCTTCCAGACACCTTGATCTTGAGGCTTTCATGAGGCTATGAATAAAATCTGGAACAAACTTATGCAGATAGTGATTATGCTCCTTTAATCAAACTTACTCTGGTAGGTGATAGCACTCAATAAAACATTAAATATTTCCCTTCCTTTGGAGTTAAAATCTCTTGTTCATTATGGCTATATAAGGTGAATGCAACTAACTACGTCAGAATCATATAGAACTGAATCATGACGAGAGAGCTTAACTCACTTTAGCCCATTAAATAGCAAAGGAGACTCTGTTCTCATTTATATTTCAGTGGGATCTATCTGTGCAGACCACAAATGTCATTACTGGCATTTATCAGGAGGATAAGAAGAGATGTTAAGAAAGAGGAAGAGGGCAGTTTCTTTCAACTATTGCAAAAGGCAGGAGGAGAGTTGGTCTAAAATTTCAGCACAAATGATTTAAGGAAATTTCATTAAAAAAATTGGCATGAGGAAGTGTGGCCAAGTTCTGGGAATCTCCATTGTGAGTTATGTGGAAACAATAACTCATTCATTTTCAACTTCAATTTGATAAAAAAATGAAAGATGTATCATTGCCATTACTCATTGAATAAAAATAGATGTTGAACGATATTAAAGTTTTCTATCATACAGTTTCAGATTATAAACTGTAAACTTAAGAAACAGAAAGAAAAGTTAACTTAAATTCCAAAGAGTTAGTCTGAGAGAAATCAATGAATAGGTAAAGTTATACTTGGCCCCTGCTTCCTTACTCCATTTCAATACATTTGCTAAAATTATGATGAGAAACTAGAAAATAATTGAAGAAATTAATTCATGTGAGAATAATTTTTCAGTAACTTTGAAACTTAAAAGAGGGCCATTGAGAGGAAGTAGTTTCTCATGAAAGTGTCCACTTGTTAATAATGTGATGTCAGACATATGTGTCTTATCAATCGGAATAGGAGATGGGGGCAGGGCTTTCTTCAGTGCTCTGCCCTAGTAACAAACAACGTGATCAAAAATACTGTTTCAAAGGAGTTACTAAGTTAAAGGAATCATCCCATGGCCATTATAAAAATAAAAGCCTATCATGATAACTTTATTTTCTTGCAAGCATGGATTATTCTATCATGAAACAACAGATTACACTGTTGCTATCTGTCCAATTCAAAACTGCATCAAAACATGGCATATTGTAATAATTTGGCTTTCTCAGTCCATCCATGATCCAAAAGTCATACTTGTGTACAATTTTGAAAAAAGCTAATTTGATTTAGGAATGAATATAGTCACCAGGACAGCGGAAGTATACATAGCTGTATTTTATAAACATCTCTTGTGTGTTCATACTTAATCACCATGCCCGTTGAGTTAACCTTCTTCCATTTACTCAAATTTAGTTCTCCCACTAAAAGAAACTTTAAGGGTAGATTCATTCAGCAATAACAAGACAGAAATCCCCATTAAAAAAAAAAAATCATGAACTAAGGATTTGAGTAGACATTTCTCCAAAGAAGAAATAGAAATGGCTGCTAAACGCATAAAAAGATGCTCAATATTGTTAGTCAACAGGGAAGTGCAAATCAAAACTACAGACCCAGGGTGGCTGAAACTTAACAGCAACAAAAAAAGATGGCAATGTGTTGACAAGGATATAGAGAAATTAGAATTCTGATACAGAATTGTACTGGTGGGAATAGAAAACGGGGCAGTTGTTTTAGAAAGCAATTTGGCAGTTCCTCACAATGTTAAATTCTGAATCCTCCACTTCCACATACTACTTGAACAATGAGTTTATTTAGAAATGACATCTAGGCTCTTCTGACTCTGGTGGCAAGGCCTTATTCTCTGGGTTTTAAATACCATATACTCTTGACCCTTGTGAATTTTACCTCTTCTCTGAGCTCTGTTGTCAGACACTTGACCTAAGCACTCAGATATCTCACAGGAGTTCCTATTTCTCATATATACAACAGATATTTTGATTTCTTCACTGGAGTCCTCTCCTCCCTTCCTAATGACAAGAATGCATACTTGCTTCTGGTCATTAGTAAACTTTTGGTGTATTCCCTTCCATACTGGCTGTTGTCCATCCAATAGCAAGCCCCTAAGCTTCCGCGCCCACAACGTATGTGAAAACCATTTGTTTCTCTTCTTCTGTATCATTTCATGCAAGCAACCTCTTCTCCTCATGGGACTGCTGCCTTGACTTTAAACTTATCATCTCACTGCCCATTTTGCCCTCCCTACTCATCTTCTGACCTTTGCATTGCTTTCTTGAACTGTTGATGCATGCCTCATGTCACCATTCTGTTTAAACCAGTCTTTCCCTGGTGACTTTATAGGAATGTATCAGTCTCTCACCAGGACTACAAGGTCATAGATTTGGCTCCTGCTCACATTTGCAATCTCACCATTTGACTCACCCTCTCCCTCTGTACTCCAGTCCCCGAAAATTTCCTTCAGTTCTTTTTTTTTTAAAAAAAGATTGGCCCTGAGCTAACATCTGTTGCCAATACTCTTTTTATCCTTCTTCTCCCTACAGCCCCTCAGTAGCTAGTGGTATATTCTAGTTGCAGGTTGCTCTATGTGGGCCGCTGCCTCGGCACGCTCCGATAAGTGGTGCCATGTCCCTGCCCAGGAACTGTACCAGAGAAATCCTGGGCTACTGAAGTAGGGTGCACAAATTCAACCATTTGGCCATAGGGCCAGCCCCTCCTTCAGTTCTTCTTCAGTTCTCTGTAGAGATCCTGACCTCCTCTAATGAGTCCCCTTGTGTTTAGGCATTTCCTCCCTCCCTGCCGCTAAACATTTACGAGATGGTCTCCTTTCCATCCTTCGGAATTCAGGTCTGCCAAACTGTCACTTATCCTGGACAGTTCCAGTCCAAGTATGCAAGCCACTCACCTATTTTATTCCATCACCAAATCCTGTACAATTCAGAACACCTCAGTTTGAAACTGTGATTATTTCTCCTAATTCCTGTATACCTTCCTGTATACCTTCTCCACCACCTGCAAACTCTTCTTTTCTCTGAAACTGAGTGTGTCCCAGATGCTAGCATGAAATGAGGCACATAAAAATTACTAAATAAATATCGCCTGAACAGACTGATTTTAAGAAACAGCCTTTGGTATAAATCTTTTAACTCTTCAGGACTTTAGCCTCCTCAGCTGTAAGAACAAGAACATCTCCTAAAGGAGCACAGGAGTCAGTATAATCTAACGTAGTATGGAATTTCCAATGAAAACTGTAACCAAAACTAGGCATTAGAGATTTTATGGAACACAATCTTTCATATGATGCAAAATCCATGTGTCCCAATTGAGTATTTTACAGACGTAATTCAATTCACTCAAGAGCCATAGTTAAGAATGACATATTTGTGTATATTCCCCTTCCCATCATTTTGAAATAATAATAATCTTTTCCTAGAACCAATTTTACAATAAATAAATACAATAATTCTCCAATTTGTGTTTAAAGCAGTGAAAATTCCCCAATTTGAGATGCTGCAAATTCCCAATATGTTATTTTGGAGATTTTTTTTTTTTAAGTTTTGCAGGATGTACCATGAATCCAAGAACAATAACAAAATAGATGTTTGTATACTTTTGTCAAAAGTTCTACTTTGCTGCTGATTGAGAGTAAAATCCAAATTGAGTTGTTGCTTCTGTTTCCTCTGGGAAATTGAATGAAAGAAGTAATCATTGTGCTGGAAGGAATTCTACAAAACCATAGGATTGTCCTCTTTAAAATAAGGTCAACTGTTATATGGCTCTATAAGCAGTATGGTAGTAAGTGCCTTAATAAAGCCTCTGGAAATATCGATGGAAAGCCTTGTCACCCAAGTTATATTTCCCATGTCAACACACTCCCTGTGTCGCATTATCCACCATCCTTTTGTCATCTTTTCCACCTCAAGCTTTCACTGTCTGCAGACAGAGAATGGATAACACCACCTACTGGGTCACTTGCATGGCTTCACAGAACACATTGCATTTATTTGTGCTTTTTCTCTGTAAAAATATTTTTTTCTGGTTATAATATTGATACACATGGAGTCAAAAACTAGGGAAAGCTAAATACATTTATCTTATTATTTACATTATTTATATGACATTATTTATATCATAATCCTAAAAGCATATGAGTGAGGAAAAGAAGAATGTAAGTAACTTATCCAACATTAAACAGCCAGTAAATATGGGAGCTGGAAATTGAAATTAGTCTGGTTTGAGACCAAGTTGTCTCATCTCACACATGAGAGAAGAAGTGGATGAAGAGATAGTCACAGTCTAATGTTCTTATAATAACACCTTTTCAAAGACCCTGATCAACTTCATAGAAAGAATTTTTAATGGCTTTGTGAAACATATATATATGTAAAATGGTATAATGTCTATATTTATATTAATAAATAAATAATATAGATTTATTTATATATTCACAGATATAAACACATATTCATTTACCATATACATATATGTTTTAAACATACCACACACACATGACTTCGCCATACATAATACAGTCTGAGTATATGTGTCTGTATGTGTGTACACCCTCAGCCAGTAAAAATATTTTCTAGAACAATGAGCAGAATTTAGCTCTTGGTTTTCCTCCAAGAAACAATAAAGATGTAGACCCAACTCCATTGAGGAAAATTGGCCTCAGTGCTATAACCTTTTTACATTCACAAGTAATATCTATTATGTTGCTAGAACAAGGATGTAAAAATGAGAGATTTGCTACATTGGGCGTCAACTTATCTCTAACCTGGTATTTATTCGGCTTTGATGGAGGCATGATGCCGTTATCTCAACCAGAAGTTTCAACAAGATGCTAATATTAAAAGACGAACTCTGCACCCCAAGTATCTTCTTTTATCGTATTCGTATAGGCTTAAGTTATTTTGAAATAAAGGATAAAGCTTGTGCCTCATTCAAATAGAACAAGGAGAGTAAAGATTTATGTTCAAATACTGTCCATAGCATTTACAAAAGTAAATCAGCACAAATACACAATTGCTAATGTTTCAAAAGAAAAGTTTATATGCTCCAAAGACCTTATTTTTCCCCACAGTAATTGGGTATGAATGTGTATATGTATACTGCATATATGTGGGTGTGTAAGCAATATACGACCTGTATTACATAGTATATATGTGTCAGTATTTTAGTATAATATATGAATATATAATTTAATTTTATATGGTATAGCCAGTATAACAGTATGATATATATGTACACATATATAGTATACTATATATGAATATATATGTATGCACACATACATAAATACTTCTTACTGATCAAGAAATTTAAGGAAAAGATTCTAATCACTCTTTGTTCCATAAAAATCTTGCAAATCAAATATATACAAATCATATATTTCTCCATCTCATCACTTCTTTTTATCCTTCCAGGGAGATTATTAGGATTTAAACGTTCTCATATAGTGTGTATGTGTGTGTACATGTGTCTGATAATCATGCTGATGAAATTTTAGCAATTTCTCTTTAACAGTCACATCTGTTTCCTTTAAGATTAGATGTACCATGTGTGAAATGCCTCCTGCCTATTCAATACATCTTTCTCCTAGTTTGCATAGTAGCCTCCCCTAAATCTAGTTCAGTATTATATTCTAAGTGTTCTCATACTCTCTTTTTCCTTACAGTGTGTCTGCACAGTATCCCAAGAAGTGTCTTTCCTCCAAAGGGAGATAAAGAAAACATGCTCTGGTATTTCTTATATATTCCCCCAGGACCTAGTTGAGCGCTAGATATAAAGATACCAAATGAATAGAGAAAAAATGAAAAACAAATGATGTCAGATTGTTAGAAGAGTTCCTAGAAGTTCCAGGATAGAGTGACAATACCACTTTCTTGAAATACTCTCTGGGAAAAAATTTGAAAAAGAATCAGATAACGTAGGACCTTATGAGATTATGAGTTTATAATAAATTCTCAAATCTGCCATTTTGTTTTATCTTTAAGTGGATCCTGGGGTGAAAGCAGGGCAAACACTGTCCCTCATTAGCTGATAAATGCATGGAAGTTAATTAACTTGTCTAAGGTTGCTTGACCTTTATTTGGCCAGTGGAGGAGAAAAGTCAAGGCTCCCTGATTTTGGTCCATGCCTCCTGATGCCTCAGTCTTATTCAGATATCCCTTGAAGGTTAACTAATTAGCTTCCTTAGCACAATGCTCCACTACTTTCCCTTGGGAGGTTGAGTGTATATTTATTCCCACTCATGATAAAGGAATACTGCTTTTATTTTACTTATTGATGTTTCTCTTGTGCTTATGCATTGATAATAGAAAATACATGTTCTCAAATTGTTGGCCTTATTTACTATTCTGCAAGAAAATGCCTCGTCATTTACTCTTCTGTGCACACATTTTAAGAAAGACCAGTGAGACCACTGTTGGTATCAGCATCCACTCCAGCCAAGAAACACAGTACCTATGTTCCTTATCTTAGGCTGCAAAGAAATTTCCATTCATAGCTCGGTCCTAAATAAGGGATCAAAGTAGTGCCGCAGTGAGGTGCATTTTTCTTTTTTTCTCTCATTGGCACACTACAGATTAGATAGTCTCTACTATGTATGCAAAGGGAGGAGGCTAACAGCTGGGTTTAGACTGAAAACATGCATAGGAAAAACAGATTTTCTGCATAGCAATATTTAATATAGAAAACGGCATTTCAAGAACTGACTGTTAACACTCTACCTTGCTAGTACATTAGGCTAGCATTAACTGCGTGTGTTTTGTTTTTTCATTAAAATGTAAAAGATGTTGTTCAGACTACAAACTGCATTACACTTTCTCTTCAACACACTTCTCTTCAGACCACTTTTGACACACATCCATTCCAACAAATTTGCAGTCCTCTCCAATCTGATTCTTCTGGCTGGAGGAAGTGGCCTTCTAGTCCAAACTGGATTTGTTATTGGAAAGAAGAAATGGACAGATGGCCTACTTTTCTTCTCTGTCATTTTGACCCACCACTGTTCTTATGCAGTAATCACTTAAAATTTAGGATGAAACAGAATAAGGTTCATGACAAGTTTACAAGTATTCCTCATACAAAACTCCATTCTGAGGTGATTTTATTATTACAGTTCAAAAGAAAATAAAAAGAAATATGCTATTTCAAGTAGGGTGTGTTTTAGGATGTAGAAAAATGATGTGAAGTGCAGAGAACAGAAACATAGGTTTGGATTTTGTAGAGGTAGAATATTCAGCCAGAATACTACCCATAAGGAGTTCAAAGAAATGTTAATTGAAGGGATAAAGTATCACTGTTATCCACTTATTTCTAATTTCTTCTCTTAGGTACCCTTCATTGGAGCTCATGATATTAATGAAGCACATCAACACACTACAACAGGAATAAAATCTAGGGGTAAGGGAGGAGTTATGAAATCTACGAGCATCCAAATAGTGCTTGATTTGTGAAGAATCTTTGTGTGTAAATGATGATTTTTCTTTGATTTTGGATGTTCTTGAAAGTTAAAGAGATCTGCCAAATGAGGGTCATTACGAAGATAAACTGCACCTAGACCAGGAAACTTCAATCAGGAATGCTCCTTTTCTGGCTCTCTCTCTGCTTCTTCCTTCCTTCTCCTCCCAAGGCTGTGTGTTTTCTTCCAAATCATGACATCTTGCATTTGAATTGATCTTGCAACTGTAGATACCCTAACCAAAAGTCATTGAATCTCTCTGCCTTCACCTGTACTTCAAACACACCCATTCTGTATTCCTGTTCTGTTTTTATTGTGAGAGTCACTCATTGATCTGGATCATCATCATTATTATTATTATCACCATTATTATTTTGTAATGGAGGTATTGAGCTTTTCTAACTGAGCCTTCCACAAGCTATACCAATGGGGAAAAAGAATTGACTTTTGAAAAACTGATTAAAGCTGAGAAAATCCGCCCCCACTTCCTCACACACACAATGCCTACTCTCCCTCTCTATTAAGACAGGAAATAAAAGAAATAAAATACGCATGAAATTGAAATGTTGTCCCAAATTACATTGAATTCAAGACAATTACTATACCATACAACTGTGTAGAGGTGTAGCAGGGGGGCTCCCATCTACGATAAATAAGTGTGATGTGGGCTCAGTCATACACTGTTTACTAAACGGATCACTGTGGTATTTGCTTATATTAATTGTAGGTGGATTGATAAAATAATGAAAGTCAAATTTCTGCTGAGAATTCATAGAAATATCGTATTATGTGGTTCAAATTTTTCTCTCAAGTAGGCAGTCAATAGAGCATGCTTTGGTCAATGAGAGAATTAAATATAAGGCAGCTATTGCTTCTTCATGTAAACACCAAGATGAGAATCCATACATTCTAGGAAACTTGGCTCCAAAATGTATGCTTTTTCTATTAAATTATTTCTCCAAGAGTTCCTAGTGTTCAAATTTTTTCAAAGAATCCATAAATCCGAGCGTTCAAAATCCTTTTGAAGACAATGGTAAATGTAAGATTTAATTTTCATGGCCACAATGAAAGTCACATTTCCTCTGATTTTGTACGCTAAAACACCTACAAATATGGCATAAGTTTGAAGTCACAGACTATTTCTTCTACATCAGAGAAGTCAAAATCATCCATTTCTCTCTTCAGCCTATTGCTGGAACAACATTTCCAGGGGCCATTTTAGTCAATAACTGTCATCTGCTAATTTTTTTATAACAGGAATGGCAATATGTTTTTCCAGAACACACAAATCATCCAGCACTCACATACTTTTGAAAGACATGATGTTGGTTGTTATTTTTGTCATCCCAATAATCAGTACAAAATACAAAATATTTCCTCTCCTCATTACCTATCTTACATATTCCCCCAAATGAAGCAAGAGGCATGTCTTAAAATGTTAGTTTGTGCCTTATTTCTGTTAATGCATAGGATACATGTAAAACTGATTGCAGAACAACTTGGAAGAACAAGCTTAAAATGTCTTACGTGATGGGTAGCATTTAGGTCTGTAAAAAAAATGTAACCAAAGGAAGTCAAATGTAACCAGATGCCCTGCAAATTTCTCTTTCTATAAGGACTATGCCAGCACATAAATTAGAATGGCAGACGTAGGGAGAGACAGGATGGAAAACACCACACATAAATACACGATAGACGTTAAAGGGTGATTAATTTTCCTAAATGACAACTTAAACAAAACTAGTTTCTTTTCCAGAAACTTGCATCTGGTCTCAGTCAGGGTCTGATTGTTATTCCAATGCTCTCAGGACAGTAGAAGGAGCTTCAGAAACAATCATGCAGATTAGCTACTGAAAGCAGATCAGACAATAAGGATGCTTGATGTGGCATAAATCTGGGGAATTGGCGTTTCTGCTGCACTTGCATGGGGACAGCTCAGTGCCTTGGGCTCAAGGGGTTCTTCTCATAGCCACATACTTCAAAAGCATGTGCTGAGGCTATTTAGGTAGCCAGTACAGGAAAATCTCTGGCTAAAATCAGGTTTCTCTTTGCTCTCACATCATTCAAATGTCACTTCTTTCAAAATCTAATTTTATCACACGTTTGGTAAACCTTCTGCAGAGGCACGCTTTTTTTTTTCCTATGTGATAAATTATTTACATGATGTGATATTATTATTCCTATATTATTCCTACTTGATAAATTTGACCGTCTCTCCATTTTACTCTGCATCGTTAATTTGTCAACTTCCATCTTCTGTATTCACCCATTCAGGTGAGATACAGGTAGAGCAAGCATTGGAAAATGTTATTTCAGCAAAAATTAGATCCTAGTGTTTAATCACACAAAATGAACCTAATATCATAAGAAAAACAACAGGCAAAACAGATAAATTGCTTTTTAAAATAAACTGATACTCTATAAGATTCTACATGTATTCTGAACCTAACGAGCTTGTGTGTACCAGTGTGTGTGGGTGGGTGGGTGTGTACGTGAAAAGAGTTTTAAAAGTTAAAGCTATCTGTTTTCTCAAGGCATGGAGAGATGATGGTGTTTTGGTTTTGTCTTTGTTTTTTTATTTTCCACAATTCCTCCAGGGGACATATGTTTCTCTACTAACCAGGTACATTAGAGAATAGCTGATGAGCACTCAAGAGCAAAACAGATTTTACACTGAAGCATAATAATGCTTCTAATATTTGAATTTGGCATGATCTGATTTCCCAGCTTCCTACTTTCCCATGGGACTTGTTTAGAGGTGTATTTTGAGGTACCAGCAATGTATCTTCCCATTTCATTCCTATATTAACAGAAACACTCAAGTCCCATTTCTTCCTACATCAACAGAAACACTCAGTCCTGCATTCAGGACCTGGCAGGAGGGGCTTAGAAGAATTTTCCTTCCAAGGCTTCTCCCAGCCATAACCCATGGCCATTTTTCTCAATTAGGAACAATCCACAGCCAGTCCTATTGGGAGCTTACGACCTCAGGAGCTAGTCTTAAGACTTCCCTTTAGTAGACTCCAACTGTTCCTTACAATGAGGCTTTTCTCCTTTTTTGACCAAATTTGGACCAGCAGACAGTCTCTCCCATTTTCTGTAAAGCTCTGGCCTCCAGGAAATACAATTTTTTGTAAATTTCCTAAGAATTTATGCTGATAGTCACTTTATAGAAAGGTAGGGTTGTGAAAGACATTCCTTTGTATATCCATTTCTTTACTATATGATAATGATAATCTGCAGAGAAAGTATCACATTTACTTCTCTTTCAGAATCTAGAGTGTTTTCCTCTTAATCAGGCAGACCAAAAGATATAAGGTAATGAGTACATTTTGAGGAAGTTCTGAGAGAGGAAAAATAGCCCTGGCATCTGACTGTTAGTAACTAGCCTGATAAGCAATGGCTAAGTCATGGGGGACCCTGCTCCATCTAAAAATAATTCAACATAATATCACATGAAGATAGTTCACAATCATCAAGAGATAAGACAAAAACAGGGACAGTCTGTAGCCACTAAAAGTGACCCAACATCGTATTTTATTCCAGTATATCTTTACTGGTAACTCTAGCCATCGTCTGTTCCTCTCACTTCTTGGATAAAGTTAATGATATCCAGTTATCCAGATAGCAACCAATCGAGAACAAATTCTTGCTCCATTTAGCCCTTCTACAACCACCCAGTATAAGCCAAAGCTCTTGTCTATCCCGTTTGAACAACACACCTAGGTAGCTCACTGTCTTTGTGTTTGCTCTGCCTTGGTGGCAAGAAGCTACCAAAGTTGACTACAAATGTGCTCAGGGTTGTCTTCAATCATTGCAGTTTGTCAGTTCTAGGATATGCAGCTTTAAATTTTTCTTTTTACTTTTTGCTCTCACTTCTATCCCTGTCCCCACCACCACTGAAAGGATGATATTAACTCATTTCTCCAACAGATTACTCTAGCTGCCCACTTAATTACTTTCTCTGCACCTAGGAACTTCTGATTCAGACCATCCCCAAGGCTACTTCTGGAGTGAAGCTTCTAGAATCTTTCTTCACAAAATACTTGGGGATAGTTGGAGACCAGTAAGATCTTTCTTTCTTTGAGGGCTTCTTGAAAATGTGGAAACTCTTGCCCACTCAATCTCTGCTGAATCAGAACCTGTACTGTAGCCCAATGTCCAGCACATTCTTGGAAGAGTAACACTTGAAACGTCCTGCTAACTATCAGAAATATGCTCACACCACTTTTGTGCAATCTTGCACTGCCTCCTTCTTGAATTCAGGAGAATGTGCAAACTCCATGTCTTATGATTTGAGGCATTTTATCAGCTGAATGATACGCATGTCATTGCCTACACCTTTCCAAACAACACCTTTCATTTTCCAGCCATGACAAAAAAGCCATGGTTCCCCAAACTTCCTAAGTCTTCACTTGAAAGTCACTATTTCTGTCTTCCCAGACCATCCACAATTCTTGTTGCATCAGCGTGGACTCTCACATATTTGGAGACATATGGTTTGGAGTAGCATTATACAGAATGCTCTCCACTCCTCCCCAGTGAAGTTGAGGGGCTGTATCTATACTTCTGTTGAGTACCATCTCCAACAGCTACTGCCACTATCATTGCTCTACTTGTCTGTTTTCCACTTTGAGTTCTAGAATGGAAAATCTTTTTATTTTTTTATATTTTTGAGGGAGATTAGCCTTGAGCTAATATCTGCCACCAATCCTCTTTTTTGCTGAGGAAGACTAGCCCTGAGCTAATATCCATGACCATCTTCCTCTACTTTATATGTGGTATGCCTGCCACTGCATGGCTGATGAGCGGTGCCTTGTCCGCACTGGGATCTGAACCGGGGAACCTTGGGCCGCTGAAGCCGAACATGCGAACTTAACCGCTGTGACTTGGGGCTGGCACCTTTTTATATCATCTTTAACACCAGCCCTACCACAGGGTTGGGATGATAGAGATGCTGGGTAAAAGTTTACTGAATGAATTAATGAGTGAGTGAATGAATTTATACATTTTTACCATTCCTCAAGTTATTCAGAACGGCCAAGAATGCATCAAACAGTGAAAAATAGAGTGACTCCCCCTCTACCTAAAATTTACTACAGATTCAATTTTAAATCTATGAAAATTTCCATAAAATATGTATGTACATTATATATATGTACATACTTATAAATACTGTTATATTTATAAAATATTTATATAAATATTCACATATTTATTTAGATATAATATATATGTATGTGATATATGTATATTTACATATGCGTTATCTATATAATCATATATACATAGAAGTAACATACATATATTTACTGTATATAATATATAAAATATGTATATAAATAAATGTAGAAAATATATATTACATATTGTATGCTATACACATATGTGATTTTATATATAAATAACTATATACAAATGTTTCATATAAATAAAGTTATATCATATATTTTATATCGTTTCTATATTTATTTATAATTATAAGTATAATTATGTTTTGGACAAAAAATATAATATATTGATTATTATATTATAAAAACTTTAAATAATATAAAATATATATTACTAAATTATTATTGAAATAGTATATATTTATTATTATTATTTATATATCATTCAATAATAATAATATATACCTGTGTGCCTTACACACAGGAAATGACTTGAGTCCAATATCTAAAACAACTCAGAGTTCAAATATAGTAGAAAGTCTCAGTATTTGCTGTTTTTCTTTGTCTTATAATTAGCTAGTAATACCATGACATACATAAACTTGACTTAGCAGTTTTTGCCATATCTCTTAGGTTTAGGCTCTGAAGATGCACTATCTTGCTTTGAATCTAAGTTCTGCTTCCTCACAGCTTACAGTTTCTGATTCTCAACTTATTCAGTTGTCAAATAGGAGACATACAGGTGACCGTCGATTAGGGCCATTGTGAATTTCAAGTTAGATGAGGAATGGTTACATGTACAGTGAGGGCTCCACAAATTAGCTCTCATTGATGTGATAGTAATTTTCTGCCTCTTGAGTTTTATTTGGTAGAATTTCTTGCTATCACTTGAAGATTTACTCAGATATGGCTCTCTGAAAACTTTAAGGCACTTTATGTCAAAGACAATTCAAGTGATATAAGCACGGACTGTGTTAGAAGTAATGAATCCAAGTGTTCCGTTTCAGTCAACATCTTATCATGAGTTTCACCATCCAGGCCTTCCTTTTCCAGGATCAGGACAGTAGAACTTCCCCAACAGTGGCACAAAAACTGTGCCAGGACAGAGCATAAGAAATCCATCTATTACCGACTGAGTTTTCTGTTTATAGGCTATGTGAGATAAATCACTTAGCTTTTTAAAATGATAAGGGTATTCAAAGAAGGAAAAAGCAAATAAAATAGGCCACCTCCAAAAAGGAACGGACGCATAATTATTTGCACAAGCATTATAAAATACTGTGATGCTTTATTATTAAAAATGTTGCTGAAAAGTTTATACATTTGCGTCCAGCCATATATATCTGGTATCATTACTTAAGGCAAAATTTAAAAAGAATTTCAAAGTAATAAGCAAAAAACTCATTAAAACCCTGCGTGCCTCTAAGGTCAAGAATAAAAGCCTAGGAAAGTTTTTTTGTTTTTTGCTTATTTTTTTCTCTTTCTGATAGATAGCAAGTATATTTTATTCTCATAGAACTCTATGAAGATTCGATAACTTCTTTCCATGTAGAAATAAGATATCATTTAAGGGGCACTAAATTGCTTTTGATCATAATCCTTTGTAAAAGCTAAAGTTATTCACTTGACAAGGAATCTTTTCTTTTTCCTTATCCAAATGTCACAAACCTGATACATTACTGTGCATATTGCTAGCAGAAGACAATTGGAAATACTAAAGAGATATGGGAATTCACATTAAAAACACACTGGACCAAACTTGATGCCAAGCATCACTTCCTTTGTGGTTTCGTGGAGAGCCTATTTGCCATAGCCCAGCTGGGGTAATACATAGCTTGCAGAAATGGCCTGACAATAGCTTTAGAAAATGATGAATGGGGTACAAAAATCCTATCATGACACCTTTAGCTGCAAGAAGACAGTGTTGCTCCACTGTATGCAAAGTTGGGATTATAATATTTCATGTATGCATACGTAGAGAATCACTCTCAAATTTAAACCAAGATAAACAACCGAATTTATTGTGTGACTTTTAGATACATTTCTAAGAACTATCTTTCTGCAGGGCATTTTTAGATACTCTGATATATATCACTACAGTTCTGGGTTAGGTGTTCTGTATGCAAAGGTGTGTGACGGGGCAAGGAAGTTGTTCTACCTTTGGAGAATGCCCAATTCAGCAGTGACTTTTAAGACTGGGTTTCTAGAATAACCACAGTCAAGCCCAGACACATTATCTTCAAACATCTTTGGCTACTATTTCCTGGAGTTGCAATAATTTTTAAAAGATGAATATAAAGTAATCATTGTTATTAATTTTCCTTCCATTTTATGACATTGAAAATATTCCTTAAAGAAAATTAAAGAACAATGAATAGATGACAAGGTGTTGGAGGATAAATCTGTGTCCCATGTTGCCAATTTATAATGGATGATTAATTTCCGCATATTATCCTGACAATGAAATTATCCAAACTTCCTGGAAAACCCATGCAAAACAAATTTAATGTTCTGTCTTTTTTGTTTTCTCTCTATAATATTCATTGATTGGTGACTGATACACAAACCCACAAAAAAGTAATATTTTCAGACAAGCATATGTTTTATCCCATAAATGATATAAAGAATAAAAAACTCTCCTTACTGATAAATAAGGGACTTAGTGCTTCAAAAGAAAAGGAAAGACACATGCTCCCCTTCAATCTGATTAGCTAAACTGAGCAGATACTTCACCAGCCAAACATTTTTGCAGCTGCTGGGGAACACAGAGACCTATTTGGTTGGCAGGGCAAGGCCCAACCAAAGGCAAGCTTTCTTTCCTTTTTGGCAGGGCACTAGGGTGGGAGGCAACTCTTCCTAAACATGTTCATAAAACAGGACTACTGAAGGAAATTTGCATTTTGTTTTTCCTGCTGTCGCTCTGCATATGTGTGTCTGTAAATCAAAAACTTCAAAGAGAGTCCACATTGGGGATCCATCTTTGTGTTGCAATTTCATGAAGGCTTAACACACAAAAATAAGTTTCCTATAAAAGCAGTCTCCTAAAAATGCTGTCACATGCACTTGTGCAACCTCAAAAGGGATAGAGCCCAGTCATACAGAGGGTCAGAACCTCCTGTGTGACACCACATCTTCCTACAAATGAAATGTGTTAGAAAACCCTGTGTCTTCGTTTACCACAAGTAATTAAGAAGGAAATCCTCCTTTGTCATGGAGGAAACAAAGGTGATACGACTAATGTATATACATATATTTATATACATACAGACAACAACAGAAAGCATTATCTTGCTAAAAGCTCTTTCAAACTGAAAGTACCAATAAAACCTTTTTTGTTTTTGTTTTTCCTGTGTGTTTTTGTTTAAACTCATAGCTGTAAAGGTTTTTTCTTTCTTTTACAAAGTTTCTTAAATATAGTTCAGGCTAGCAGAACATCTCTTTGCACAGAACTATACACATGTTGCTGCATAGTTCTTTTAGTTTAATAATAAAATTTCAAGTTTTTCTCTTTCTAGATTACAGCTCGATATGCCGAGTAAAAGCCCATAAACTCTTTCTTGACTTAAGTAGAGCCATCCATCATATGGCACATAAAGGACATTTTTCCAATCATAATTAAAAAAAGAAAAAAAATTGTCCCTGGCTGAGTTCCAGAAGTGTCAGCTTCTATTGATATGTTGGAAACAGGAAACATCCAGGTCCTTGAAATGGTGATGTTCTAGTCACACTAAGTGTTTGCTGGAGTGGTGGAGATCTTAAAGCAGTATTATAACAGCAATATATACTTTTAACATTTCATAGGGTCAGAAGTTGATGTTGTCATACTGGGAAATGCCAATGGGATGGGTCTGCAGGGACACAATGATGGCCCTTTTGCTTTTTTTCCTAAGTCAGTTGGATGAAAAACATTCCTTTTGTTGAGGTGTTGCTTCTCTCTTTCTTTCTCTCTTTGATGTCGCTGAAGGGAGGAGAAGAGGGAAGGGAGGAGAACAGCAAAGCTATACTCTAGTGGTTGAATGTCCATGGGGTAAATTTGTACTGTTTTGCCCTCCACTGAAGGTATTGAAAGCATGCAAAGGCTGCATCCCCGTCAGTGTGTTTGGAATCATGGTGATGGTGTTTGGTGTCATAAGTGGGATGTCATCTGGGGACCTGCGCAGTGTAAGAGTGTAGTCTGGTGGACAGGTGAGCCTCAGTGTGTCATGAGCTTGGAGGGATTCACACTCTTGATCGTGCTCCAGCTGTTTCATCTGCAGTGACATGATCTCTTCATTCTGGATGTGAGCAAGGTCATTCGTTGTATTTCTCTGGGGACTGGGACGCCTGTGAGTCTCATGGCGTCTCTTGTCCTTCTTGTAGTACAGCGCAGCAAATGCCAAAATGTTGAGGAAGAGTAACGATGCCCCTACGGCGATGGTGACACTTAATTCAGTGGAATAATCCCGTTTGGTTTCGATGAGGACAGTTGTGTCTTCCGGCCCTGTTTTATGAGGGTCCTTGGAGTGTTTGGGATTGTTAGCAGGAGTGATTGCTGGGCGTTTGGTTGTTGGCCATATCTTGGCAGGAGATCTCCGGTTTCCATAGGGAAAGGAGGTCATGTCAGGAGGAGGGACCTTTGTGGTTGTTGAAACATATTGGAATATCTCATTCAAGTTGTGCAAGTGAGGGACAAGTTCTAACCAGAAAGCCACTTTTGTAGCTCGATAGTGATCCCTCACTCTCGGTTTCAGGCCAATATGCAGATATAGCTGGTCTTTGGGGTTATACTTGGACCAGGCCACTTCCTCAAAGCGATTGGGTTTTGTGTGAATGAACTTGGTATCCTGAGGAACTGGCTGATTAGGGTCACTGAAGTCAGAAGGAAGAGAAAAGAGAAAGAAGGTCACATTCTTCCATGTGTGTTAAGTAAATCTCTTAATCAAATAAACCAGGAAATTATGATTACCTAATCAAACATGTGTATTGATGAGCACCAAGTACCCAAGTAGCAATAGATACATTCTGCTTTCATCCAAACAAGGCTACCATTTTGTCTTTCTCTTAAAATCTCCTCTAAACTTTATTTTAAAAATAATTTCTCTTGGAATTTTTTAACATTTTTGCTACTTTTTAATGTATCAAGTTACCTTCAACAATCAAGAAGGAAAACAAAATTAATCTAAGAAAAATTTTGGTCTCTCAACTTTAACTACTTTTAAGTCATAAATTCCAACCAACAGTGATTGGCCCCCCAAGGACATTTGGCAATGTCTAGAGATATTTTTGATTGTCGTAAATGGAGAGCAGTGTTATGATGGGTAGATGCCAGGGGCACTGCTGAACATTCTTCAGTACAGGACAGCACCTCACAAGCAATGAAGTATTCAATCCCAAATGTCAATAGCGTTGAAATTGAGACATCATCATTTAGAGGCTATTGCTCAAAGAGTGGGCATTCTCTTTCATGCTCAAGAATTGCTGCTGGGGTCACTGAATAGATATTGCAGTTTTGACAACTAAACTACATGTTAAAAATCCAATCAGAATAGGCTTTTGTAATTAAAAAATGCTAATAAATAGAAATATGGATTATTTGTTTCTTCTCTGTTTGAAAGAGAAATACCTATATCCTTGAAAATCTTTTCAAGACTGAGTCATGTAAGGGTCAAATAACATTCCACCAATTCTAAGAATTTTGGTAAGATAGTACTTTTAGATGTGGTGAAGTTAACATGTTTAGGACAAATAACACAATTCAAGAAACTGAGGGGTTTTGTAGATGTTAAGTGTGTTTGGCAATTATGAACCAAAGATTCGTCTTACTATTTATGTAAGTGAGCACAGACAGAAGTAGAATCATTAAAATTAAAAGATAGTCCACAAAACATGGTGCTTTAAACATCTTTGCAACCAACTCTTTCAAGTTAACAAACAACTACCCAAAGATATTGAATTCTTGTTTCTTCTATTTTTCTGTGATTGTTAAAGTGAACTGTAAAACACATGTCATCTTAATGTTTATTTGATTAAAAAATTTGAGACTATACTTGGAAAATGTCCCCTGGGGATAGGATTGAACATTCAGATGCGATGTGCAGACCCAGAACAAGCTGAAGTTGCAGCACCTAAATCTGTTTCTCTGGGTACTGTAACTTCTACCTTCTGGGTAACAACTTCTTGGCTTCACTTTTATGAAGTTGCCTCCAGCCACTGACTATTTGCTCATATGCCATCAAGCTGGGGTCTAGAAGGTCCTACCTGAAAATCTCAAGGTTATAGACATTACCAGGCATTGTGCAGGCTACAAACAATATACTTGACCAACATGTGCAACATCTGTTAAAGGAAGGACTTTAGTCCCTGTTGGATGCTCCCCAATTCACTTCTATGTATTAACCTCTGCTGCTCTCTCTTTACAGCTGTGAGATCTTGAGCAAGTTCTTTAGCCTCTCCCAACTTAACCTTCCTCACCTATAGAGTAGAGAAGAATATTGGGATTGGAAGCGATAAAGGTTAAGTAGTAACTGCCAAATTCCTGGCATACAGTAAGAGCTTAATAAACATCAACCCCTTCTGCCAATACGTAAATTAGAATACCTAAAAACTGCTTAGGGAAAGAGGACTATAAAGTAATACACTGTCCATAGCCACAGTATATATATTGTATTATACACTGTACTACATATTATATATACTATATACTGTATAAAAGTATACTGTATACTTCAGCACACAGCTGTATGCTGGATATGCATATAGAGATACACAGACATATGATATAAAATATGATTATATGTCTGGTATAGCAGAAAAAGAAAATTTACCTCATAACTGAGTATGCACCAACTGCTCAACTTTTATTTTACTAAAAGGATAAAAAAATAAAATATAAAATCACAGGTCCTAACTCCATGAGCTTTCTTATTTCTGTGTTCTTTTAGTAACATTAATGTATTTAAAAATAATCTGATTTTGATTTACTTTCTAAATCCTTATATGTTTTTCAAAAATGTTGGATTCAGTACGACACCTTGTTTCTTTTATTTGAGTCTTCTAAAATAAATTTTTGAAAAATTTCTATTTAATTGGAATCTGCTACGGCAATATTTCTGATCAATTTGCACTGCTCTAAAAGCAATGAAAGGCAGTGAGGATTCCTACTGTTGACATTTTATTGAGGAGCAAACATCTGGGAAAGAGAGTGTTCTGTTCATGTAGATGTTAAGCTATTTGTGACAGAATTTAGTGTATATTTGAAAGGCAAAGAAACAATTTATTTTGCTCTCAAAGAATAGAGTAAAGGGTTTTGAAAATCTAGATAAGTAAGCTTTAGCCAGATACAAACTATCTATTAAAGCTCTTGGAGATGCAGTCAGAAGCCATAAACCAAGATAAATTCACAAAGCTTACGAAAATCCATCATTTTCCCTTGTCAAACACTCCAAAGACAGTAAGATCTCTAAGTGTGATATCAGTGTCTTGTTTCTAGACTTCACTTCAGCTATGGTATGTTTTAATTCCCATGAGTAAAACTGATGATTATAACGAATAAGGACAGAAAGAAACAGATATATTTTCTCCCCCTAGAAAAAGGCTTCATGCATATTTTCATCCATATTTCCCAACGCCTAACACAAACATTTTCACCTGTCATATTTCATTTGAGACACCACCTTGGCAGTGGATAGTTAAATGTGTTTCCAAGATTTTGTGGTTCATTTTGTTTGCTAGAGATAGGCAATACGATTGATTTCTTTAAATGTATCAGTAACCCTTCTGACATGCTCCTAAATAGTATAAGGTTCTCCTTACATGTGAAAAAAATGTCATGCTTGACTCTTTCTTACTGACCTCTAAGAACACTACCCTATGCATCAAGAATATGTGTTCAGTGACTCCTGTACAACAGGTGGAGATGTTCTTTCATTCAGCTCAAAAAACTTTTTGGCAATAAAGGTACCTTTAAAACCCAGATTCATGCTGCAACTCTCTCTATGCCATTCTCCCTAAGTGCCTCTTTCTTGGTTTTGCAAAGATTTTGCAAAGGTTGAATATAAATTGATCATAGGCTACCAGAAAATTCAAAAGTAGAGATGCCATCTGAAAGCATATGTACACCAAAGTCCTGAGAACAAAGTCAAAAAATTGACATTTACATTGGTTTCATTGACCATTGCAAAACTATCCTTCCATCTCTGACTTCCAGTAGCATTTAAGGCCTTTGCTATATAATGCATCTTTTGATTGCTTAAAGTGCTACTCATGACCATGTCTTCTATAGAGGTAAAGTTTCTCTCTCGTTCCCTTTTTATGCACTTCTTCCCACAAAGATCTCAAATTGCATTGATGTTTGATAAATGAGCACTTTAATTCTATGGTCTGATCAGGTCTCATTTCCAAAGAAATTTTATATGACACAGATTTTAATTCTTTAAAGTTAAAGAATTAAATTTAAAGCCTTTCTGTAAATTTTGGAATCAGTTTTACCTTTTTCTTGACATTATTTCTCATTTATCAAACTCTCCAAGTCAGCCTTATTTCTATACCAGTACTTCAAGTCTTGGCCTACATTGTTCTTTTCCAGCAACATTTTGTTTAGTCTTTTAACCTGGATTGTCGAATCAGCCTCCAGGCTACAAAGGAACTCTCTTCTGTCCTTCCTCCTTTCTCATGCTTTTCCTCCCTTCTTTCTCTTTTCCTCTCTCTCTCTCTTTCCTCTCTCTTCCTTCCTTTCTTGCATCCGTCCTTCTTTCCTTCTCCTTCCCTCTCTCTCTCCTCTCTCTTTCTACCTTTCTCCTTCCTTTTCTTCTTTCTCTCCTTCCATGACTTCCACGTACACATTCCCAAGATTATTTTTCTGTACTCAAAAAAACACACAAAAAGTTAGCATAACATATGTACGTACATTTAAACCTAGAGATAAGGTCAGAACCACCAACTTTGGCGTGTATGAAAAAAAGCATCAGTGTATACTTCATCTTAGCAAATGTATGCACAATTAGGAACATCTCAGTGCTATTTGTGAGGTGTAGAAGACTTGAAGTCCCAGCAAATGATAAAGCAAGTCCTAACGCAACACAATCCTGTCTCTGAAGCAATGTGTTGTGATAGATGATAGCAAGATATTCTTATGATCAAACTCCTGTCTCTCTTGTGCTTACAGTGAGCATTTGATGTTACTGATGTGTCCCCTCATATTCTGTGAGTCATGCCCTGAGTCTGTGTTCTAAAAAACAGAGTTAAGCATTTCACCTGACATAAAGATATATTATTTATCCTATGCTGTTCCCTTACTGGAACCATTTTGGCTCATTTTCCTCAAGTGGACCACAGTGAAGCTTTCCCCCAGGGACAAGGATATCCTCCTCTGCACAGGGCTGATCAGGCCACTGCCCTATTTAAAATAAATAACTAGCAACTACCTTGTGAGCTGTCTCAACCCCTGACAAATACCTAAATCACTAGACTCTGTCCATCAGGTCAATTCCTTGTTTTCTTATTAGACCAATAGCCATTGCAACGATTTCCCCTATTTCCTTAAATTTGAAATTGCACTTTGCATTGCACATTAGAGGAAGTTCTGAGTGTCTCTCTTTAAGGATGACTTGGGTCATCCCAAAGACCTTCCAAATGAATTAATAAAATTCACTGCACTGATATCCCTAAGCATGATTTCAGCTCTGCTGCACATGGACTGCAGGAACAAAAATAGCTCCCATTTGGATAAAGTCCAGATTCTTCAGACCAACATCCAAGGCCCTCCATCATCTATATCCTGTTCCCTCAGTAAGGTCCTAGCTGAAGTTTTAGAATCTGGTGCAATCAAAACTATTCCTTCAAATTGAAGTCCTTTCTCTTTCCCCATCTGTTCCAACTACTTTAACACCTTTATGAAAACCAAAAGTACCCTAAACACTTACCACTAATGGACACATGAATATATTTGGTCAGTGAGTGATCTCAGGCTATTTGACTCTCCATGTTCATGTTCCTCAAGTGAGGGGTATGAACAATATGCAACAGGCAAAGTGATTTTAGGAAAAAGAGTTAGGGCATTAAAAAGCATTCAATAGCTGAATATTTTCAGGCCTGGTTCAGTCTTTGATAAGTCCTGGTCAAAGTATCCTTTTTTTTTCTTTTTTTAAAGATTTTATTTTTTCCTTTTTCTCCCCAAAGCCCCCCGGTACATAGTTGTGTATTCTTCGTTGTGGGTTCTTCTAGTTGTGGCATGTGGGACGCTGCCTCAGCATGGTCTGATGAGCAGTGCCATGTCCGCGCCCAGGATTCGAACCAACGAAACACTGGGCCGCCTGCAGTGGAGTGCGCGAACTTAACCACTCGGCCACGGGGCCAGCCCCTCAAAGTATCCATTTTGATGCTAGCTGTTCTTTATCATCTGATGACACTAATTAATTTCTTTTATATTTTCCTGTCTTCCCCCTCCCCCCCTTATTTGTTTTAAGCAGATTAGCCCTGAGAAACATCTGTTGCCAATCCTCCTCTTTTTATTGAGGAAGACTGGCCTTGAGCTGACATCCGTGCCTGTCTTCCTCTACTTTATATGTGGGATGCCTGCCACTGCATGGCTTGACAGAGTGCGTAAGTCTACTCCCAGGATCTGAACTGATGAACCAGGGCTGGCAAAACCGAATGTGCATACTTAACTGCTGCACCACTGGACTGGCCCCAATCTTTTCCTTTCTTTTAATGATGAGAAAGCATCAGCCTCAGAGGCTTTGGCAGGCAAGGAGAGCTAAAGACAATTTAATGGCTTTCTTTGGATTTCACAATTTTTTAAATTGTTGAGTTAAATTGATAATGAATGATACTAGCTTTCCATTTAAGAAAATCATATAAAATTTATTTCCAACACATGTAAGGGGCAAAAAAGTATGTGGCTTTAACAAAAGTAAGTGATGATGGTCTCTTTAGATAGCATGTAAAGAATGATATGTTTGGACACCAGGGTAGTAAAGAAAGAATGGCACCACAATGGTTTGGGAAATGCCCATAGGATCTTTTTGCTTTGAGAGAATGCAAAGCTTTGAAGGGCAGGCATCACACGTCTGAGTTCTGCAACACAATTGGGCTGGGTCTTGCCTTTAAAAGGTGTTATGAGTTGAACTCTTTACCTCTCAAATTAAGATGTGCTGAAGTCCTAACACTAGTCCCTGAGAATGTGAATTTATTGGAAACAGGGTCATTGCAGATGTAACTAGTCAAGATAAGATGAGTTCATACTAGATTAGGATGGACATCTAAATCAATAGGACTGGTACCCTTCTAAGAAGACAACTATCTAAAGACAGACACACAGAAAGACTGTCGTGATGGCAGAGGCAGAGACTGGAGTGATGTAGCTGCAAGTCAAGCAATGCTAAAGATTGCCAGTAAAGCTCCAAATCTAAGACTCATGGAAATATTCCCCTACAGGTTTTAGAGGGAACTCAGCCCTGCCAGAATCTTCATTTTGGACTTCTGCCATCCTGAAATGGGAAATAACAAATTTCTGTTGTTTTACACCACACAGTTTTTGCTACTTTGTTATAGCATTTTTAGGAAAGTTATAAACAAGAGTTACTAAAAATACTTGTTGACTTCACTTCAGTCATTTCCCTGTCAATGAAAGAACCCACTGATGACAGGCAAACCTCTCTCCTAAATGAGTATAACTTCTCCCTTCTCTGCTGCCCCTGAGAGAAACTTTCTTTAACCAAATTTTTAAAATCTGGTGGTTCAAAGTGACCATCCATACAATATATTTTCCACTCAAGAAACATGACATATTTTTATTAAGACAAAAAATATTCTGAAACCGTTTCCCACCAAAGAATATTTGGAATCACTGTAAAGAAAGGTACTGCTACACTCCTGAGCATAGGAACCTTCGGCATTTCCCAATCCTCTCAGGTAGAGCTTCATAAAGCTTTGCCACTGCAGGGCTGCTGCAGTGGGGAGCCTAAATCCACCATCCAGTATTCTACAGGTAGATTTACCACCCCTCAGAGCTAGGAGCATCTTCATTTTTAATTAAGTACAGGAGGCTCAACGTTAATGACAGAAGCACATGCAAGTATAACAGAATGATACCTCATTAATTTCCAGTTACGTTATTAGACAAGAGAAAATGAAAAGATACCATGATATTTGTAGCTATATAAGATGTTGGGGAGTCTTTTCTCTCATTATTTGCAAAGAATCTCCTCAGTAGAATACCAGTGGACCCTGTTATATGTGTAGCCCTTGTATATTTTCTACTACATTTAACCAATGATCTTTCCTTGGATATATAAATAGATAGATTGATATCTTGCAAATATAAATATATATATAATTTATATTTATTTATGAAAGAAATGTATATAAATGATTTATAAGTGAATAAATATATTTGTAAGGATATGTATACATATGACATAAATCTCATAATTATAGAGAAAAACTATATGGATATAGTGATATAAATATACGTACACACATATATACACACATGCATTATTTCTCTTCAGTTATAATGTAATTTATTTCATTCCTGTGGCTACACAGTAAGCACAATTTTACATGTGGCATGTGTGTTTTGATAACTGTTACCAAATGAGATAAAGTCCTATTTAGATTTGAAACTCTGGGATTAGCTTTCAATTGTATTGCCAAGTATGTCTAAATCCTGCCCCAGCAGGTAGGCAACACAGAATTTTCAATATGCAACTAGTGCTCTAGTAAAAATCTGGTTTGACAGAAAAGAATTTAGGTGAAAAAAAAACAAGGGCCCAAAATTTTGGGGAAAAATGACAGCTATTGTGTGTGCCTGTGAACTGTGGGGTATTCAGTCATGGAAACACACTTATATAGAGGAATCAGACAAACTACAAGGAGGGAGATAACCTGATGTGGAGAAGAACATACCCAGTTTTGGCAAAATTTGTCCAGTATGTCATGACCACTGCACTGAGCATGACATCATTCTTAGAGAAGTTACAGCTGAAAAGTTCAGTAGGGCCAATCATGGGGATCCCAAAGACATAGGGTACTTCATCGCCATGGGCTGAGTCTGCCCAGCTGGGCTTCATTTCACTTTGGCAGTGGTGGTAGAAGGCATAGAAATATGTTGGAGACCCATACTGAGCGTGCAGGTCAGCTGTGGCCACAGCAGGGGCCACCCACTGGTGATCAGTAAAGAGAGCTACCAGAGTTTTCCGTCGAGTTTCGGGATTTTCCTTATCTGCCCAGTCTGTGTACATGAATTTGATAGTCTCCCTCAAGGTGTCTTTCCCCTCTGGATAGCCATAAAGGTTGTCCACAAAGTTGGACACAGAGAAGTCAAAGTCATTGGGCGTCACGCCATCTTCATTGTCTACAATGCCGTCAACAAACTTCAAGCCTTCCCCCTGGTTGATGCCAAGCATGATGTCATAATTAAGGAATTCCCCCTGCTCCATCAGAATCTGAGGGTCGTCTGGAATGACATCCCCATCGATAACAGGACCAAAGGAAATGTGGTACGTAGCTGGGGTGATGGTCTGCTGAATAAGCTCTTTGTAGTTCTTATTCTGAAGGCATTCTACCATGTCCGTGGTATCCAGCATGTTGCAGCCAACTCTATCTGCCAATATCCTAGTGTACTTGGCAGGCTGATAGTTCACTGCCCAGCTGGACAAGGCAGTCCCACTCTGGATGATCGCCTTCTGGAACAGACCTGCAGGTGCAAAATTGTGGACATGCAAATGAAAACCCAAAAGATAGAAAAGCAGCTTTTACTTAGCAAAGAATGCTCTGATTGTCTCTCAGGCATGTGAATTTCTGGATACAGTGGCATTCAGCTCTTTCAGGATCTCTTTTATTCATTTCCATCTCATTTTCCCTACCCTCTCCCTCCTGCTGGACATTGTTTTTATAAGATGTTCTTACACACACACACACACAAATGCTGCTTAAGAAAATGAAATTTCATTTACATTTTCACTGCAGTAAAAACATGCAATATCTTTATCCTTTCACAATTCAGTGTAGTCCTTGCTTCTTCATCCCCAGATGTTATAAATAAAGCCTCTCAGACCAATCACATCTCTTGCCCCCTAAAAATAAGCTTTGTGGCAATAAGAGGTCAAAGGACATTTGTTTCACTGGCAAAACCACATACCACTTCATTACAGGAAAAAAAAAAATTCACTGAAATCAATTTCAGGGTATAAATGTAGGGATGTATTTCTATTTCCACCCTCAATATATTGGTGGTATTAAAATTTTATAGCTAAAATAAATTTCCTATTTCTACATATATCCTGACTTGAATGTCCAACTAAAATGTGTTTTTCAGAAATTTATTCATTTCAGAATTGTGTCAAATCAAAACCTAGACTTTTGTATAATTTATTCTGTCATATTTTTAAAAGATCTTTTTGGTGAGAAACTTGAAAAATCTTGAACAATTTTGAAGAAGAAAATTTTTTTTTAAAGATTTTTATTTTTTTCCTTTTTCTCCCAAAGACCCCTGGCGCATAGTTGTATATTTTGGTTGTGGATCCTTCTAGTTGTGGCATGTGGGATGCCACCTCAGCGTGGCTTGATGAGCAGTGCGACTTCCACACCCAGGATTCAAACTTACAAAACACTGGGCCACCTGCAGTGGAGCACATGAACTTAACCACTCAGCCACAGGGTCGACCCCTTGAAGAGGAAAATTTGAGGAGTAAAATTCTGTTTAGCTTAAAATTGTCAGTCAGATCAGTCTACTGCATAAATGTCTTGAAGTAAAAAGATAAAAACAAAACTGTATTTGTAACTACTATAGGACAAGAGACAATGGACTATAAAATCATGGCCTTCAATTTTGTATCTCTTCCTGCGCTTTCCTTGAATTCCAGCATGATCTAGCTCTGATGTCTCATTAGTTGCTGGAAGAATAAAGCATTCAGCTGGGAGACCACAAGTTCACACCCTGTCAATTTTTAAGGTAATGTAAGCAGTCGAGTATGAGGAAAACATGATTGCAATCAGGAAGATGTGATTCTAAATACTGGAGGATTGCCCAAAGATGACACACAAAACTGAGACTTTAAATTGATCTGGATTTGCCCGACACGTCATCAAAGTCATTTGGGGGTCAATTCCTCAGTGTTTATAATTCTGTTTGAAAAGTGCAAGTATTGACTTGTGTGTTTGGCGCTAAAGATTCATGTTTTAGGGCACTTTAAGGAAATGATGTCAATATTTGGTCTATTGAAGACATTCATAAAGTAAAACAACCAGAATTAGGAAAATGCTGCTAGAGGTTACGTTTTTTCCCTCACTCACAACTATTGGCCATAAGTGAGCTGGCAATACAGATATTGTGGTACGTTAGGGAAGTGGTATAACCCCTGATAAAACTCAAAAAATCAAATAAGGAGAAAAAAATCACCTATAATTCATGCTGGAAAATACAAGCAACCTTAAGATTTTATTGTAAATCTTTCTTGGCTATTCTCCCCACTGCATTGTTATGTTTTGCAAAACTGTGTCCAACATACGCATAGCTTTTACATCGTATTTTCCAGGTTATTGTATATTGTGCTTAAACACGATCCTTAAAACAGCCATCGTTCCTGTGAATAAAAGTACTTGTTCTTTATAACTTTGTCTTTTTCGTCTTTTAGCTTTGAATTTTATTCATTGCTAGGAGAATAGGGTGGTGAATATTTTCTTAAAAATATCTTTTCTCATGTGTATGCTGATTTGGTTAGACTATATTGTGAGAAGTGAAATTCCCAAGGCCAAGCATCTAGGAATTTTTGTAATTCTTGATTCTGTTGCTGGTTTGTTTTTGAAAAGCTGCTTTGCAGAAATGAGCCATGCAAGGCATTGTCTCAGAGTATAATCATTTCCAATCTGTTGATTTAAGTAATTAACACTCTTCCTCTAATTAGTTTTGGCTCATGAGTGTTTGATTACTACTGAAGTTGATCCAGACTACCGTTTAAATCTAGAACTGTGATTGTATTGATTGAGAAAGTCTATTTTCTAAAATGCTATAGAAATCAATATTATCAATGATTCAACTGATTATCCAGTTTCCTTTATTTTTAAATAAAGGATTAATGTAACTATAAGCATTTAATTCCAACTCTCTTTAGCCATTGTGAAATAATCTCTCACCCTTGATTTGGCTGACGGTTCCTTGTCTGTTTCCTGCACCAAGCATCCTATTGAAATGTGAGTTGTGAGTATCATTACTAGGCTGAAAATCTACTTGTCAAATCAGTGTCTATGATTAGTTAAAATTTTTACTCCAGGTTAACATTTTTATTTTCTTGGACCTGCTGAATCCCTTCAGAGGAGATGTGAAGCTCAACAACATAAGTTGAAAGTCAAAAAGCAGATGGTAAGTGAAATTCCAATTATGAGAGGAAATCCATTTCTCTGTTCACAGATATTCATGAATCCATAAGCCAGTTTATTCCATCTAGAAGATCAAGAGTACCCTTCACTCTTCCCCAGTTTTTAATAGTTAAATAAAAATAGTGGGAATAGGTGTGAATCCAGATTTAGGAAGTCTAGTTTCTTCTCTGGCTCTATAATGTGCTGTGTGACCTCAGGCAGGTCATGTAACCTCTCTGAACCTCAATTTCGTTTTCTTTAAATAACAGTTTTGGAGTAGATGAGTTGAGAGTTTCCCATCAGTGCTGCAATTCTTTGATTGTATTTTGTTAGAAGGCTACAGAATTTTTTATTTTTATTTTTTACCTTTTGATCGCTTTTGTAAGACTCTTCAAAGAAAAACTAATTCCTTTGAAGTTTCAAGTGCTTTTGATGTAAATGGTTCAAATGGGTATGGTATAATTCCAAACCATCCAATGACGCAGAAGGAAATATAACATAACCTTGATGATTTAGATTCTTATTAGGATACTCATTTATACTTGCCAAGCTATCCCAGGGCTGGGATTTCCTGTTTCGTATTTTGTGGGGAGAGCCAATAACACTTATTACAGTGTTTCCAGAACCAACTACATCAAACTTCTATTGACTCCTTTTTTAAATCTCTCATCTGGTATTGCTTGGAACTTCCATCACAACTGGACAAGAAGCAATTACCTTGAGTTAGTTCCTGGGTAAAAATCTCAGGCTCCACTGCAGGGCTGTGGAGTACATTGAATTTTACTTCTAAATGTATTGCATGACTAGTCTGAATTTTCATTATATTCATATGTTTTTGCTTTTAACCCTCCTTCTGCTTTGCTATCAGCAGTTTGTCCAGGATATTAGCAAGGCCATGGTGGTGGGGGATGGGGGAGTATGGAACATCTACAGAGGTAAGAATAAGGAAGTGGACCTGGTGGTCACATCCACGCTCTGCATGCTGGCCCCACCAAACAAGCCTCTCAGTTCCTTATGCCTCTAGCTTCCAGTTAGGTCCCTTGCTGTAAATTATGTTTCCCCGTAAAAGAGAGAGAGAAATGGAAACACTACTGTCTACTTCTACATGAATACAACATGTTCTTAATATTTCCAGAAGATTTCAACAATAAACATTGATCAGAGAAGTGACTTTTAAAATCCTATGAGAACAAGCCTTGTTTATTACAGAATCTCCAAATCTGCATCTATTATACACATACTGTGGATACTCTTTCAGATTATATTTACCAAGTTGAAATTAGAAATTAATAAATTTTAATTTATTGGTTGACCAAACAATGTCAGAAAGGCAAAACAACGTGTTGGCCTTTCTAAAGAAGTTATTTTGCTCCAACTGTTGTAACCAACACCTAAGTGTCAGAAATTGTCATAAATGTTAAAATAATTAACAATATTGTACTGTATATTTGCAAGTTGCTAAGATAGTAGATCTCAAAAGTTCCTATCACAAGAAAAAAAATGCTTTGTAATTATATCTGGTGAGGGATGTTAACTTTTTCTGATAATTTCTCAACATATATAAATAGTAAATCATTATATTGCACACCTGAGACTACTATGTTACAGGTCCTTTACATCTCAGTTTTTAAAAAATGGGAAGAAAGCCAAGAAGAGAATGTGAATACATGTCTTTTGCAGCATTTTCTGTGGAGTTTTCAAGAGACTTATGGCAACCTCACCTGGTTCGCATATTGAACCAGGCACCTTGGATGTGAACTGTGTGAGTTCATTCCTTGGTCCTGATGGTCACTGGCCCACATGAGGCTGCCTTTATTACCTTCTGAATAGTGGGACAAGGTCAAGAGACTGACACAAGAGGCTCCCGCCCCAGAGCCAAAGATGGTCACCCTCTTGGGATCCCCACCAAAGGCTCCAACGTTCTCCTCGATCCACCGTAGCGCTTGGATTTGATCCAGGAGTCCATAGTTGCCTTTAGCTGCCTGGTCACCAGTACTCAAAAACCCTACAAGAGAACACAGGATATTTTAGACTGTCAATCATAGAAAGCACGTGAACATTGTCAAATAAAAATGGCAAGTAATAGGATATATTGGAATATATAAGGAAGCCATTTTGGTGTAAACCTAATTCGGCCTGACCTCGTCTTTCCAAAAGGGCCTGACCGAGGCCATTGAGCACGCATTGTTTACCTGCTTTAGAGATTCCCTATGGCAACAGCAAAAGGCCCTGGAGATAAAGGTGCAACTTCCCTCCTCCTCCCAAGGTTGGCATCTCCTTAAGGATTAAGCATCTTTCCTTAGGCTAGAAACTGATTGCTGCGCTCACCTGTGAACGCCCAGCTCCAGACAATAGGCTTGCCTCCTGCTACACCCACAAAGATAGCAGACCCACTACCTGCTGTGTGCATCAAGTGCTGTGCAGACAGGGCAATCTTGTGACTATTGTGGGAGGGACATTTCAATCGTATGTAAAGCACTCTCTTTAGGAGCATATAACCATTCTGTACACCTCATTTCTTTGGTGCCCTTTCTTCCTTCGGGAAGAAAGGCCCCGGGCCATGGTCCTCAGATTTCAGCTCAGAATAAAGTCACCCAAATTTTCATTTACAGATTGGTTGTGGATTATTTTCTTCGACAACATTGCCACTATCTGAAAAGATACTTCATGGTTGACATCGTTCGTTCTTTTTTTTCCTATTGCAGGGGAGGAAGACATTTCCTCTTCCCAATTGTGGGTTCGTCTGGCCAGAGAACGAATTAAATTCACATGAGACAGAATAGCAAGAGAAAATTAAACAAAGATTTATGAGGAACCATGGCCTGGGGCCTTTGTTCCCAAAGGAAGAAAGGGCACGGAAGAAGTGGGGTACACAGAGTGCTTATACCCGCCCAAACAGGTTGTTTCACATACGGTTGAAATGTCCCTTTTACAATAGTCATGAGGCTGCTCTGTCAGCACAGTGCTTGATGGAAAGGGCAGATAGGTCTGCTGTCTCAGTGAACGCCGCAGGGTGGCAGGTGTGTTGTCTGGGGCTGGCGGGTCACAGATGAGTTCTGCAATTGGTTCCCAGCCTAAAGAAAGATGCTTAATCTTTAAGGAGATGCCAGCGTTGGGAGGGGGAGGGAAGTCAGATACAGGAGGTTAGCAGACGAGCACAATAAAATGCAGATTTAAGTCCTTGCCTTTGGTATTGATTAAGAGTTTCTGGAAAGAAGGTCATCTCCTTTCTTCTTCCTGGTACAGAGAGGGAGGCACCTTTTACAGATAGAGATTTACCTTACAAGTGTAAATGTGTCCTAACAAAGGGGAAGTTCCATTCCTCAGAGCCTCCTTCCCTGTCCCAGTTTATCAAAAGCAATCAGCCTCAAATAATCCTGATGCCAAAGAGACATATCTTGGGGTGGCCAATTTCAGGACCCTACAAGAGACACACACTCTCTTACTCAGATTCGGAACTATAAATATTTTCTAAAGCATTCTCCAAGTTTAAATTATTGAACAATCTTTAATCCGACTTTATGTCCAAATCTGCCTTGGATAAGCCTTCTGAAAAAGAAAGTTATAAAGTTTTTACCATTTCACATTCTTATTTGCCCCTACCCAAAACATACAATTATGGTAATTTATTTTTCTTTCCATGCCATTCACTCATTTAAATTAATGCTTATTAAGGTCCTCTGGCCACCTGCTGCAGTGTGTATATGAAGATAACACTGATTCAGGCCCTCAAATAGTGTAAATAGAACCAATTCCTTCATACACATCCCAAAGAAAGCTGACAGCATGCCAAGATGCTCTTGATGGTCAGCTCCTAAAAGCTAAAACATAATCAGTAAAGGATGAAGCCATATGCCAACTGAGGGGGTAAGCCTTCCTTCCCTGAGCTTTCCTGGGCACCTGTGGAAAATGCTCTATGTGAGCCAAGAGGGGATCAGAAATGAGTGGCCTGACGCAAAAGAAAGCAGCAGGAAGGGGTTTTTTGTTCTGAAATTACAATAAGGGAGACACAATCTTCTGGATTTTCAAATACAGGCAAGATGATAACTATCAGATTATACATTTACGGCACATCCCACAGATGCAGCTCTCTCTGAAATTCACAGGGATTGATGTAAGAGTAGCTATGATTAGTAGAAATGTTCAGACTCTACCAACCCCTCCCTTAATTAGTGATTACTAACTAGTGTTTCATGCCAGGGAATGTTCTATTGCTCCAATATTCATCACTAAACCTTTTATACAGTTTCTCACAAAATGAATCAGGCTTTGCTTGGGAGAAAAGCCCTTTTCATGAGGTTTTATGTCTGAAAGGGCTAATAATGGCAGTTTAGATGTCATGTACTAACCACAAGAGAAGCCTCTCTTCCCCCATTAAGGAAAGAGGTGATGAATTCTTAAAGCCTCCAGTAATTTTCTGGCAAAATTCTTCTGTCTTTAATTCACCTCCCCTCTGTCCACCTCTCTTCCTCTCTCAATCTCTCAGAATGAGTAGGTGAAGATTTGCCACATAGGTAAATAACTAGCCTTTATTAATCAGAACCGCTCCTCCCTTGTGAAACATGACTATTGTAGCCTCTCAAATGGCAGTCTGCTTATCTTTCACACTCTTGCAAATTTTAGTTCTTCTAACAGCATCCTATTTAAAAGTTTGATCTTTGCAATTCTGAATTCCTTCCAAAATGCCTGAGGGAAAAAGCTCTCCGCGCATCTCTGAAGTTTAACAAATGAGTATGGTTTTATTGAAACTGGTGTTTTCCATAGTTTCTGCCATGGAATCTTCATTTACTACAACATCCAGAGATTTTTTTTTCTTCTCTTTGAGTCTAGATGGTCAATAGAGCAGAGTTTCTATTGCAGGTACAGAATGAATGCAAGCAATTTTATTTTCTTCATGAAAGCAAATTTCTTTCCTATTCTGATTGTCAAAATATGGTGGTTGAAATAATCCAGACATATGATGTGTGTGTGTGTTTTCTAGCATGGAATCCTATGAACAACAAACTGATAGCTGCTGATCAATTTGGAAAGTGGCCACAAACCCCACCAGAGATAAGTGCTAACAGAAACTTCTTTATAAGTCTGTTTCCAGGGAAGGATGTAAATTCGCATACATACTCCAGATGAATTAATGGAAACAATCCCCTGTCTGGAAAACAAAAGAGATTTTAAACAAATGTCTCCTTTTATTGACAAGTATGCTTGGCTCTAAACCCTGTAAGCATTTCAGCTGATGAAACATTTGGTTTTTGAGATGTCTCTGAAATGAAGCTTGTAAATCATCAACCTCTCCACTCCAAAGGACTGAGTGATGAAGAGACATACAAAAGTGACCATTTAAATTTAGACATATTAGTGAATAGACATGCTCAGTTTCATTCAACGCACTGCAAGGAACAAAAATATATATATATACACACAAGAGATAGGCTCAGTCATTGTCGGTGATTTTAAAATGTATTTCATGGAAAAGATGCCTAAAAAACAGAAGTCATGGGCCAGTCCAGTGGCACAGTGGTTAAGTTCACATGTTCCACTTTGGCAGCCCAAGGTTCATGGGTTCAGATACTAGGCACAGACCTACACACCACTTGTCAAGCCATATTGTAGTGGCATCCCACATACAAAATGAAGAAAGACTGGCATGAATTTTATCGCAGGGCCAGTCTTCCTTGCCAAACAAAAACAAAAACAAAAACACCCAAACAACAAAAGCAAAACAGAAGTCACATTTCCCCCCTGTATGTTGAATGAAATGGGTGTCATGTAAAGATTAACATTCTATGTGGTCTTAAGATTGTTACTAGAATGGAGAAAGCATCAGGTTTTTGTGCTAGGTAATCATAATCTAAAGGCTTTTTGTTCTTTTGAATAGCAAGTCACATGGCTTTCCATGCACTGCAAATCAGTGCTAAGAAGTATCTCTATTTTTAGTTTTTATATTTCTTTAAAATGACATGACTAATAGCTGACCCTCCTTCTATTATTTCTAATTATCACATCAATATTGCACGAGATCAAATTCTCTTTCCAATGGCAGTAGGATAAATCTAAGACAATTACGAAGGACACCAGATTTCTACAGCACAAGTTTCCAAACTTGGGGCCTGTTCAATTATTAATGTGATTTCTTGCATTATTTTTATAAAGTGTATTATGTCCCCACACAATTATTTAGAGTGAGGCTATGAAGGAGTTTCAAAGAACTTTAGTTGAAAGTATATTAATTCACAAAACTAAAATCGATTATATTCTGGAAACGAATATAAAGTAATAAAGTTTATTACACAATATAGATCAAAATATTAAGAGAATGGTTAAATAAGTTTCACAGTGATAAAAGTTTGGGAATGGCCAGTCTACAACCAAAATCCCCTTGAGCCAACTTTAGATTCCTTTCAATGCACAACCTCATACTTAAACATTTCTCCAGATTTGTTGATGGCTTTCATTCAATTGGTTGAGTTTCTTAAATTCAGCCTTTTGGGCTTATTTATTAAATAGCCCATACACTTTGTCACTCCTCTGAGTCCACATCCCTGTTCCTTAGATAAGAACTTAAACTCACTCCTTCATCCTTGCTGCTTCTAATGCATTTCCACAGCCACAATCTAATCATGCCACTCCCTAATGAATAAAGATTGACAAAATCTATGAAAATCAGAACTTGAAGCCTTTGGACCCAGAAGTTCTATTTCTATGACTTCTTTCTACAAGAAAATCTTTATTTGAATGTACAAAAATAGCTTCCCAAGGATCTAAAATTTTTATTGATTGTAAATTGGGAGACAAGGGATAACAGCTGTCACACTTTCCTCAAAAAGCAGATTTGTTGCTTGAATTCTGTTGGTTGAATCCACGTGATGGGAGGTTTTTATTTGGTATAAAATGATAAGAAGTTATTATATGTGTGGACATAGAAACACACATAAGATTGCTCAAGAGAAAACAGTGAGTTGCTGAGTGTCATGTCATATGATCCCATTTTTATTAGCATAATAAAATGAGTTTGTAAGATATAAACTCTAGAAAGAAATCAGAATTAAGAGTGTTTATTTCTAGGAGTGTGGTTATAGAGGATTTTCACAATTTTAAATATCTGTTTACATTCTGTTCACAATTTATAGGTCCTTCTTTAGGAAGCATACACATGCATACACCCACAACATATCAATTGTGTTTTAAAGTCAAACTCATTAGTGGAACTTCCAAGGCCACTCCTTGTGGTCCCATCTCCACATCTCTGGCCCTACACATACCTGTTAGTTGACAAATCTACCACAGTATTTGTGAACTGCTCCCAGGTTATGCTTTGCACTCTATATCTCTTTGCCCTTTTCCATGCAGTCTCCTACACTGAGAATGATCTTTGTAGGACTGCCATGAGACTGTAAATGGCCTTGCATACACTGCCAAAATGTCTCTTCCTTCTGTAGATATGGCTTTACCCCAAGCTGCAACACAGTGCCTCCTGTAGACCAACCTCATCACCTGCCTGGTCCAAGGCACTACCATTTCATCTCTTTCCCTCCACCAATGCAGATCCCTTTTCATAAATTTCCTGATTGTCTCCATTCTCTCAACACAATAAATGCTTTAAATGAATTTCTATAATAGAGCATACTATTTTATATGAAAGATATCTGCTTGTAGGTCAGTAGCAGAATTATTGCTTGTGCTGGATTCAAAGTCTACAATGAAGCCTCAGCCATGTTACTTAAGATTTAAAGCCTGAATCTTTTCAAATGTGAAATTGAGAGGAATAACTATTCCAAAGAAGTGCTGGGAACTCATTGGACAACACACAGAAAAAAACATTGTGCCTGGTGTACAGTGTTAACTCAAAAATGGTCATCGAATAGACTGACTTCCTTGATATCAGAAACACTGCTATTTATTTCTGTTTACCTACACATAGTAAGCACTAAGAGGTGTCATTAGAATAAATGAAATGGGTCAATAGAGAAAATTGATTACTGGTCTACTTAGACTCTGCCATTAAGATTATGCAGATGATAAAGACAGCTATATGTTCTCTGACTGCAGATACTACTTGTGAATAATTTTGGATAAAGGTGATCCATATTTATTTTGGAAGGCAAAAAACTATATTACAACTTTTGCTTATGCTGTGAAAATTACGGACATGCTTATTCAACCAACATATATTTTGTGCCCGCAATGACCCAAGCAATGTACTAAATGCTGGGGAAAAATGATCCTTTATTTGAGTGAGTTTCCATGGATATCTTGAGAAATTACACAAAAGTTCTTTTTACATTTGTAAGCTTCAATTTGTTAAATGTTTTCAGCAATATGTTAAATATTGATATTTCAAACAATCTTTAAACATTAGAGATGAGAGTTACATTTTTTGCCATCAAAATATACTTATAAAACACACGTAAGATACATATTTTGTAGCTTTATGGTATTCAGTGCACTGTAAAGTGCCTGTAGGAAAAAAGTTGACTTATACAACACTATGTTACAAATATGAAACATAACTTTCATAACTCCTTTTTTCTTTTTCCAAAGATTGGCACCTGAGCTAACAACGGTTGCTAAGCCTTTTTTTTGCTTTTCTTCTTCCTCTTCCCAAAGCCCCCCAGTACATAGCTGTATATTGTAGTTGTAGGTCCTTCTTGTTGTGTTGTGGAACACTGCCTCAGTATGGCCTGATGAGCAGTGCCATGTCTGTGCCCAGATTCCGAACAGGGGGAACCCTGGGCCTCCAAAGCCCAGTGAGCGAAGTGAACCACTGGGCCATGGGGCCAGCCCCCGTAACTCCTTTTAAAGTGCACTAATTCAAAATATGTTGCTCTGTTTTGATATACTCTTCTATCCTCAACTGCACAACAAGCATGGTGATAGTGATGGTGGTCTTTTCTAGTACTTACAGTTAGACGCTATCTATGGACAGACAAGAATTAATTTGTTTTTATTTTTCCATAAGATAATCAAAACTGAATGAAATAAGGACAGTATATTCTTTTTCAACTTTGTTGAAATCCAACATCATCTACCAGCTCACAGATTCTTCTTCGGACCCATAAATATTCCCAAGCTTTCCAACATTGGTTTTCTCTGGCAAACTTGAAGCATAGTTAAGAAGATTTTTTAATTGAGAAAAATAGAGATCCTAGATGAAATAACACATATATGAGTAATAATTAAATTTGATGACATATAAAACAACATAAAATCCCAATGGAATTTTCACTTTCAGTAATAGAAAGGTTATTGAAGAAGATGATATTTTCCAGAAATGAGAGGGCAAATAGTGCAAATATTTTTCGTGTATCACAGGCTAAAATTGTCCTTTTGGTTGAGTGCTTTAACCATGCTTTCTGCCTTATTAAGTTCTCAGTTATATATTATGTTCATAAATGTTCTAAGATGAATGTTTTTGTAAAGTCCTTGCTATTTTTCTTTCCAAAGATGGCATAGCTCACATGCCCCTCACTCTCAAGTTCCAGTTACCCTCAACCAAAATGCATACTTGGGATGCCCTTTCCAAGCCTCACTAACATAGCTTTTTCCTTCCAGACTTGAAATGTTGTCTGATTTTGAGACTGTGGAAATTAGAACAGGGTTCCCCAAGTGCTGGTATGAGATCTTTGAAATTCTGCTTTCACTAAACATGAGAGACTCTTGATTTGTGAGCAGCTACAAAATCCCATTGTATCTCTTACTTACTAATGCTTATTGTCATAATTGCCATTATTTTGTCATTTTTGATAATTCTGTCCTAATGAGGCTTGGAGATGCAGGGAAAGATTTGCTGAGAAATTTGAATGGCAAGGACTAAGATTCCTCTCTGAAAATTAACATAAAAAACATTAAATAGATAACATATCAGAGCAGATACAGGCAAATTCATCTCAAAAAGAGGATAACTCTCTGTTCTTAAAAAAAGACTCAGCTTTAAACAACTCTCATTGTGCTGTTTGTCCACCTAAAAACTTTTACCTCACAAACGTTCATGGGCTTAAACAAAGAAATTATTCAGATTCAAAAACATTCACTCTTCTGTGTTCAGACAGGACGTGGAGTCCTGTTTGGTCCCTTGAATTTTGTCCATTACTCTTGAGTTCAACAAAATATCATTAATCTTCCAATAGCCAAAAAGTAGAGGCAGAACAAGTTGGAGACAAATGAGGAAAAAGTTCATATTTTATACTAATGAAAGTGTAATTGGAATAAAATATTTAACAGGCATATGGGGTTAATTTATGGCTCATTCAACACATCTTTATGGGTGCCTATAATATCCCAAGCACTAATTGTCCTTATGGTGAAAACACAGGAATGAATGGTATAAACTATATCTTTAAATGCCTGGAACTCTTATTCTATCATGGGTAGATAATAAACAAGTAAAAATTAGATCGTATGGTATTCTAGTTTACTATTGCTGCTTGTGGTAACAAATTACCACAAACCTAGTGTCTTAAAAACATATATTTCTTGTGTTAACACTTTTTGATTTCAGAAGACTAAAATGTATTTAGAGGGATAAGTCCTTCTGGCTTCTCTTACAGACAATGTGCTGCTTTCTTTTTCCATCTTCTAGGGGCCACCACATCCCTTGACTCATAGTTCCATCTTCCATCTTCCAAGTCAGTAATATAGCATCTTCTCTCCTCTGTGAACTCTGCTCCCAGCTTCAGATATTTTCTGGTTCTGACCCTCCAGCCTTCCTCTGGTAAAGAGCTTTTTGATTAAATTGTACCCACCTGGATACCTAAGGACGATCTTTCATCTCAAAAGCCTTGTCTTAATACATCTACAAAATCTCTCTGACCACATAAGGTTTACCACATAATCCCTCTTAACATATATTCCCAGGTTCTGGAGATTTGGATGTGGATATAGGTAGGGGGCTGTTGTGCTGTCTCTCACAGCTTGCTTGCCTTATGCTGGCTGAGGTTGGTACGTTACCAACAGTTCTATGACTACAAGAGGCTAGTTGAATCCAATGCAGGATTCTTTGAACTCCATGGTCGTATTTTCACATCTGCCACCATCACAAAAGGAAAATGTTAGTAAAACTCATTCAAACAATGCCCTGGAATGAGAGACCAGATGAATGTGAAAGGGCTTCATGTATTATAACGTTCCGTGTAAATGTGAGTTGCTATTCTTAATTTGTGCAGGAAAATATTTATTAAGGGCTTAGTGGTCATGATGATTATGAAAAGACAGCCAATAGCCTGTTTTGTTTAATTTACCTTTAGCCAAAGGCACAATCCCTTTTTTTTAAAGTAGTGAGAATTTACCCAATTTAAAGTGCTTTGGTATACAAGAAGCATTTCAAACATACTATACTTAAAATATCTTTTAGTTAAAATAAAGAAATAGGTGTGTGTGTATCAAACAATTTCAAAGCATAAAGCACAGATTCGTTTCACAACCACAACAGTCTTAAGGATGCCAAACTTGACAGACAAGGGTAGAAAGAGCTAAAAATAGAGACTCAGAGGGAAACATGTTCAATGGATTTCCCCTGGTGCTTCAGTCTGACGACTCCAAGCTGCATCTCAATATCTGACTCAGCCACATGGAAAATGAACCAGAGAAAGAGGTGCCACTGAGAACCTCCAGGGGCAGGTGTTATTTTCTCCTGAACTCATTTATTAGGGGGAGCTCTGCATCCTGCATTGTGTTAAGTGGATGAGCTGGGGCCATCCTCTCCTAGCCCACATGGTGCTTTGTCAGGCAGTCTGGGCTATCTCAGAATGTGGGTGAAGGGTACATCAGCAAGATTGTGGGTTCTCAGTAAAAATGGAAACATGTGGGCTCCATCCCAGACCACAGAATCAGAATCTCTGGTGGTACGATCAGGGAGTAGATACTAAAAATCAAAAGTGATTCCCAATTTGAGGAGAGCCATCTCTGTAATCGCATTTAGCAGCTGTAGCTTTCTGGGATTGATCTTTTAAGAATAAACTTAGAACATCCCAGATTAGTATTTTTCAAGGTAGGCAGTGATTACACATAATGGGCAGGGTCGCCCTTTAGGGAGGTCGTCTCAGAGGTCAGTATATTATTCTTAATGTCATGGGTGAATCTGCCAGCTTCTACAAAGGAAAAGCACGCAAAGCCTTCCTTCACTGCCTCCTCTTTTATCACTGACCCCGAAACAGCTCTTTATAAAGAGGCAGAAGGAAAAGGGAAAAGGTTTTTGTTGCTAGACATATAAAAATACTGGAACCCAATGTGTTTCTCTCTCTCTCTCTTTCCTTTTTGTGTTTTTCTTTTTGCTTCATGTGTCAGAAATTGTGTAGTCAAATTTATGTTCAACTAGGGTATCTGAACGTCTCTGTTCCTTTTGTCTCTATGTGATGGACTGTGCTCTGTTTTATTTGGGGTAAAGATGTATGGAGTACCATACTCTTGTGCTGTCTCAAACTGTCCTTAAATTAAGCTAAAGTTATATGAAGATATATATATATATATATATATATATATATATATACACACACACATACACACACACACACACAGATATAGATATGATAAGGTGTATACATATATATGTATATTTATGTGTGTACTATACATTTTGTTGTTTTTATCATTTCTAAGTGTACAGTTCAATGGGGTTAGATACACTCACAATGATGTGCAATCATCACCACTGTATATTTCCAAAAGTTTCTCATCACCCCAGTTAGAAACTCTCTAGCTATGTAGCAATAAGACCCCACTGGGGAAATACTTTGAATCATGGTACCCATATGAAGAGTTACCTACACACTGAGATAAATACATTTAATGAAGCATGACACCTGTATATAATCACCAATGCCACACTCCTACCATTTCTACTTGCAATGGACTGAATATTTTTGTTCTGTCCAAAATTCATATGTTGAAATCCTAACCCCCAGTGTGATAATATTAGAAGACTGGACCTTTGGGATGTGACTAGGTCGTGAGGCTGGAGCCCTTATGAATGGAATTACTGTTCTTATAAGAAGAGGACACAGAAATAGCCATGTGAAGATACAACAAGAAGTCCCCAGTCCTCACTCTGGATCTACAAAGGGTTCTTACCAGAACCCAAGCATGCTGGAACCCTGATCTTCCATCCCATAGAATTGTGACAAATAAATGTCTTATTCACAAATCACCCAGTCTATGGTATTCTGTCATATTATGCCTAAACAGACAAGGACACTATGACTGCTCTTGCTGGCCAGGAGATCTGAACATACATTTTTCTGAGGAAGAGCAAACATTCTTTAAAACTTACACAGTAGAACTCCGCTCAGAAGACCACTTAAAATTATTTTGTTGTTATTGTTGTTGCTGTTTTGTAGTCTACATTTACATAAGTAAAGCAAGTGTGAAGTGTGTTTACCTTAAGAGTAGAGACAGAAGCGAATTATGGGAAACAGAATACATTTTGTCAGGGCCAGCCTGGTGGCGCATCAGTTAAGTCCACATGTTCTGCTTCGGTGGCCCGGGGTTTGCTAGTTCAGATCCTGGGTGAGGACATGGCACCTCTTGGCAAAAGCCATGCTGTGGTAGGCATCCCACATATAAAGTAGAGGAAGATGGGCATGGAGGTTAGCTCAGGGCCAGTCTCCCTCAGCAAAAAGAGGAGGATTGGCAGTAGTTAGCCCAGGGCTAATCTTGCTCAAAAAGAAAAAAAAAGAATGTGTTTTGTCTAATTATCCAAGAGTGATTTAATTGATAAAAATCAAATAATATTCACTACCTTAGTGAAGCCGCAGGTCAGCCAAGATGCTTCTCCAACAACAGCAATTTGCTCAATGTGGAATCATGGCTAAATTTCAATTTGATGTCTCTGAAACAAGGCATTCCGTTCACTTTCCAATAAAGATCCCATTATGTTGAACATATTTTTTTTTTCATAGCTAGCTTCTAGACTCTTACACTTTTAGATGCTGTCAAGCTAAGTAATACATTGGAAAAGAAACTCTCTAAAATGGAAAAGAAACTCTCTAATTGACCATCACATTTAAGTATAAACTTCAAATAACACTTAACTGCCTTTTGCAAAACATCTTATAATCTACAAAATCTTTTTTACACATTATCTTATTTAATTGTGTCACTGAAACCAAGGATACTTTCAGTCACCAATACTTCAGCTTCCTTGGTTATGTTTGTGGCTGAACACATATATTATTTTAAGAGCATTGGGTAGCTCCAAATAGATGAATAACAATGAGTTGTTTCATAAGTAAACAGCTGATTCTCAGCCAAGTTTTTTTACACTCTTCTTCCCTGAGCTCAGATTTCTTATCTGATAAACTGGGTTAAAAGATTTTTTCTCTACCCTCCACATCTACACCAAACATTGTGAGATCTTTTAAGAAATACTCATACTTTAGCCCCAGGGGTAGAGATTCTGAATTAGTTTTTTGGGGGTAGAGTGTAGGCACATGTATTTTTTTTCAAATTTCACAAGAAATTTTAATGAAAAACAAGTAATATGGTCTACACAAATAGAGAGACAGCAAATACAAATAATGACATTGTCTCTTCTGTAATAAAATCTTTCCATTTTCTTATGTCATTTATACTTTATAAAAATTAGGTAAATATTCCTGTCCAGCTAAGTTTCTCAAAGTTTCACATAAAATCACCAGGAAGTCTTGTGAACACAAATGACACAGAGCAGACCCTACAGACCCTACCCAAGATTTCAGATTTAGGAGATCTGGGGTGGCAAGGAGAAATGTGCATTTCTAACAAGCAGCCAGTGTGATATCACCGGTAGTCTGTGAACCATGTTTTGATGATCACTGTTACAGAATATCTTGAGTTGTAGAATGGGCTGAATGATTCTTAATCATGCCTTGTATTTCATCCTACTGTATTTCCTATAAACTAGTATTTAATTCACAGGTTTGATTAGATTCACATTGTCCTTTGTGGGCATGAATACTTCATAGGAAATGTGCTGTACTTCATATTGTATCCCATAAGAAATTATATGGTGCCCAATTGTCTTATTATTTATTATCTTAAGAGTGATTTATAATTGTATTCAGGTGGCAACTAATCACACTGTATATTTTAAAAACCTGCTATGTTTCAACGGATGCTTTACAAACTATTGGTGATGATCTCCTTGATCTATGACTACATTTTGGGTTTCATAAATGGTGATTGCATGATATCACTTCTTCATTTATTAACTAGAATATCACTTTGACTCCTAAAGTTTTGTAGTTTTCTGAAATTCAGTATTTACAGGGAAAGTGAGAGAAAAGCATGATTCTTTTATTTTTCAATATTTAGAGAAATGTGATGTGTCCTAGTACTGTGATCAATGAGTACTTTTTTAGGGTAGTTTTAGGTTCACAGCAATTTTGAGAAGAAAGAACATAAATTTCCCCTATACCTCATGCCCCGAGACATTCACAGCCTTCCCTACCATCAACATCACTCACTAGAGTGATATCTTTCTCACCAACGATGGACCTACACTGACACATCACCATCACCCAAAGGTCATAGTTTACCTTGGTGTTCACTCTTGGTGTTGTACATTCTATGGATCTTGACAAATGTAGTATGATATAAATCCACCATTATAGTACCATAGAGAATATTTTGACTGCCCTAAAATTCCTCTGTGCTCTCCCTATTCACCCTTCCCGCCTCCCAATGCCTGGCAAATATGGATCTTTTACTGTCTCCGTAGTTTTGCCTTTTATTGAATGGCATAGAGTTGAAATGCTGCCTATTCAGATGGGATTGTTTCATTTAGTAACATGCATTTAAGGTTCCTGCATGTCTTTAAAGGGCTTGATAGCTCATTTCTTTTTAGCATGGAATAGTATTCCATTGTCTGGATGGATCACAGTTAATTTATACATTCAACTCTTGAAGACCTTCTTGGTTGCTTCCAAGTTTTAGTAATTATGAATAAATCCACTATAAACATCCATTTGAAGGTTTTTGTGTAGACTAAAGTTTTCAGCCTGTTTGGGTAAGAACCCAGGAGGGCAATTGCTGGATCAGATGGTAAGCATGTGGTTAGTTTTGTAAGAAACTGGTAAACTATCTTCAAAAGTGTCTATACCATTTTGCATTTGCACCAGCAATAAATGAGAATTTGTGCTGCTCCACATCCTCACCAACATTTGCTGTTGTCAATTTTCTGTATTATGGTCATTCTAATACATGTGTAGAACTATCTCATGGCAGTTTTAGTTTGCATTTTCCTGATGACATATGATGTCGACCACCATTTCATATGCTTATTTGCCTGTATATCTTCTTTGGTGAGGTGTCTGTTAAGGTCATTGGACCATAATGTTTTCTTATTGTTAAGTTTTGAGAGTACTTTTTAATCAGTGAGTTTTTATGTGAGTACCATGCTGAATGCATAGGTTGTTAAATACTTTTCTTGTTTCAGTTCAGCACACATATTATTCTTAGGGTTGTTGAAATTGTCCCATTGTGGCCAATGAGGGTCCTTAGACTTGACTTTTAGGGTCCTTGTACTTCTACTGTTTTCTTGTTTTATATATATACTTATACATATACATACAGATGTATATATCCAAATGCATATGCATATTAACTACGGTTTTATTTTGCTGAAATAATTTTCTGCTTTGTGCTCTTTGAAATTTGAAACTTATGGCATTAATGATTTATTGTTTAAGCAATCAGACAATTAGAAAAATATAAAATATCATGCCTCAAGGAAGAAGATATCATTGGAAATGGAATTCAGACAAATAGATCACACCTAAGGTATTTTATGATCTTGGAATATTTTCAGGAAGCAAAAAAAGGAACTAAAAGGATTGCTGTTGAGTTTCTGCAGCCAACTTTTGATCAACTGTACTTTCTGTAGCAAATCTGGGAAACCTTTGGGAGCAAATTATCTGTGGAGATGTAGCATGTGTCAACAAAGTTTAAGAAAAAATCATTAAGCATTAAGTTTGAAATTCAGCTTAAAGCAAATTTTCTATTTTATATGTTTTTCTAGCAGATGGATAGTATCAGTGAATCAATATTATTCTTGCCCATCTTCTCATAATTGTACCAAGGGGAGCATAAAGGTAGGTAAAAGAGAATTTACATGAATTCTTGCAGCAATAAAGCAGATCCTTCAATAAGTTATTACTCCTAACGTGAGTCTGTGAACTCAATATGACTCACATCTGTGTTACTTCCACCACCAGCAACCTGATAACAATTCTATTCTCTATCTTTAAGGCATCATTTGAGCTACTGTTTAAATTTCCCCAGGCATAGTGGAGGTTCCCACTAGATGTCCTACTTTCCTCTAAAACTCAGAGTTAAGCTAAACATCTTTCTTCCCCTCTACTGGTCTTCTTTGTGTCCCTATGAGTCCATATCACATAAGACACATATTTCACATACGACATGTGTCCGTGTCACAACCATGTTCCTAGCTCCCAGGTTGAAGCATTTGATTTTTCAAACATTCTATCTATTTATATTTTTGGCACTGTTTCTCTTTTTAAAGCCCCAATATTTGGTTAACATTTGGATGACACTTCTTTTTACCTTTAAAGCTTTTATTGCATCCATCCCTTTCTTTCCATTCCCACACTCATCTCTAACTCCAGAGAAAAGAGTTTTATCTACACTTTTATCACTTCCTGGTTAATTCGTTGCCCGCTACCCTATTCTAAATTTCCTGAATGTCGAGGCTTTTTTGTCACACACTAAATCTTGCTTACAACTTATTTTTCTCAGAATTTTTTAATAGTTGGATGTAAACTACTATGTAAACAAGGTTAAGCTCCCAGTCTTGTCTTACAAAGCCATACACACAATCTTTTCTTACCTAATATTTGTTCACTATTCCTCCTCTGTTAAACCATATTTGTCTTGTAAACTATATATTTTTAAAGTCCTATTAAGTGCATTTTGTGCTCTCGTTAAATGGATGTTAAGTTAATAAATAAATATCCTCTTAACAGGTGACCAGTGACCCTGTTTCCCTTCCAAATAGTCACTTTTACTCCACTGAAGTGATTTGAGTGGAGGAAGGGAATAGGAGTTGATTAAGAGGATGGCAGAGGTGATTAAATTTATAAGGATGTACACATATTAGACACTGCATGCTTGCTAGATTCATTTGTTTTTCAATAGACAAGGATTATGTTTGAAATGTTATTCATTGATTATACAACAATGTACTTAGCAAGAATGTGTGGCATACCACCATGGCAGTGACATCCAGCCAAAAATAGTGTCTCTGAGCTCTACAGAAGCCCAAGAGTACCATACCTTCCAGATAATATGGACAGAGGTTGCTAACATGAAATGGGAATCCCCTTTCAAAAACGTCATCTTAGCCTTGTCATAAAGTTGACAACTTTTTATCTTACTTGAGCTACTAATTAATCTGTTGAGTGGAAAATGCAGTGCATATTATTTGTCAAAATTTGTTTTAGAGACACAACCTTGTCTATTTTGAAAGACAATGTATACAAGATTTGGGGATAAACTATTGTATATTAACTTTTGTTTAATAGGTACCTTGTTATATATCCCAAAATTTTGTTAGCTGTAAACATGTAGCTTATTGATAATTTATAAAATTTATCATAAGCTAATATGTATAATCAGGAAATTGTTTGAGAAGACTCATTGAGTAGGCTTTTCTCTGTAGTTATAGGCTGGAATAAATCAATTCTTAGCCTAATATAATGTAGATATAGATTTTCTGAACAGAGTGCCTGGGGGTTGACTGGCAATAAGAAGTATAAGTGACAATTTACAATTCTTAAGTTATCAGAGGGCTAAATAAGCACTACTACAAGTGGGTCCATGGATCCACAAAGACCACGTCACGTGAGGGCCAGTTAGATATGCAAATCCTTGGGTCCCACCCCAGAGATACTGAATCCAAATTTTGGAGGATGGGCCCAAGAATCTGCATTTCAACAAGCCCTTCAGGAGATTTCAATAAAATACTGAAGCATGAAAAGCATTCATATAGAATGTATTGATCATAGAAATAATTATAACCCAAAATGATGAATCTGCATAAATATATTAAGCCACTTGACAAATAAACAGAGTATAGTTCCATTAACTAGATAAAAGATTTCAGAAAGAATGTCCTCAGACTTGTGAATACATATGACTGACTATATTCTGTGCTGTTGGGGGAAGCAGGATGCTCCCTCTTCCATTACCTGAAACTGATATTTGTATGAGGTCAGAGGGAATGAGCTGCAGGATAGCCATCTATCAATACACATTTCTCAATCTGAAAAAGGTCATTTACCAATATCCTACTGCAAATACTGTACTTATGGTATGACATTAGAAGCTTTTCCTCTAAAGACCTAAGAAGTCAAAGATACACTGCCCCATTTCTAGTCAACATTGTATTCAGATGCCCTAGCCAGTTCTGTTAAAAAAAGAAAAAAAAGTGTGATAGAAAATGAGGATAGGAAATAGTACTTATTGATCCTGATAAGTCATATTCTCTATTACATATGAAATCCAACAGAATTTAAAAATATCAAAATTAACGACAACATTAATAAGGTTTCTAGAAAGAACATCAACATATGAAAGCCAATATTATTTCTGTGTATCAGCAACAGAGTTTAGCAAAAAAAAATTTTTAAAGATGTCATTTAGCAAAGCAACAAAAGGTAAAAGACATCAAACAGTTGTACAAGGCCTATTTGGAGAAAATGTAAGACTACTTGTTAAAACTTTTCATCAAAAAATTTTGTCAAATATTGTCCAAAATTTTTCAAAGCTCATGGAATTGTGGACTTAAAATAAGTGAACTCTGTATGTAAATTGTATTTTTAAAACGACGTGGAAGTTTACTGTTGCCTGATTAAAAAATAAAAATAAAATTTAGAAAATTGCTAGTTCAGTGAATCGAAAGAACAATGGAAACTCATATGCTTTCTTTGGAGGATAAATGTGTCCAACCATTTAAAAAGTTTTCGTGTTAGTATGTATACCTAAATAGGCACATAAAATATAGTACAGTAAATCTCTTTCTAGGAAAAGAAATGTGCATTTTTTCAACAAGGGGCAAGCACAAATTGTTCATGGCTGCAATGTTTACAAAAAGCCCAGTTTCAGAAAAAGAGTGAAATATATTGTAGTGTGACCATAAGATGGGGTTCTATATAGTATCAAGCATAAATGAACTACAGTTTCAAGTATCACAATGACTGAAAAGCAAAAATAGTGTATTCAATGAAAAATGCCTGGTGAAGGAGAATATATAATGATCCAATTTATAAAATACCAACAACAGACCAAATTTAATGCATGATTAGGATCATGCTGGTAGTGACAATTTTGCAGCATTAAAACTTAGTAAAAAAGGAAAATGATAAGCAAGATTCAGAAAGGTAATTATCCTAGGGTACAACAAAACGGTACAGTTTAGAAGGGAGAAGGGATGGATCGAAAAATCTTCACTGTATTCTAATTGTATTTCAGATTTGGTACAGAGAGATATGCATTTAATTATTCATGCCTATGTATGAAATATTCCCTAATAGTAAAAGAGAAAAAAAAAACCCTAAAATTGGCTTAAAAAGCTGGAACCAGGACCACAAGAAGCAGCTAGAGGTATAACAAAGATAAATCCTTTCTGTATTTCAGGTCAAATCCAGCAGTTCAAAAACCAGCCTAATCACCAACCTTAATTTTTTCAATCCTAAGAAAGCAATGTGTTTAAATTTGTGATCTAGTTCCACATAAAATAATTGTTTATCTGGAATGAAGAAAATATGTATTGTAATCATTTAAGAGTCTTATATCAAAGGCTATTTCTCAGTGACTAGAACAAGTGAATCTAAACAATTAAGTCTCAGTTAGAATTTATAAAGGCATTTATCAAAATGGGTTTTAAAACTAATGTTTAACCATTCTCAGTTGCCATAGCTGGAGAAATTATTATTTACTGTAAATTTGGCCAGTGATTTCCAGACATAACTGGACACTTAGGACGTGTTTGAAAGAAATTTTTCAGCTAAACCTCCTAGAGATTCTGACCTATTGACTGTGCTGCTAGATTGGTAGATGGTAATTATTCAGTTTGCAAGCATAGCTAAGAGAAACCATACATCTTCTAAGCAGATTCACCTGTGTATGCAGAACTATCTTAATAGAGGCACAATTTTATTATCATTTTTGACACAGAGAAGCAAAACTCCTCTATGGAAAGAACTGACTTCCGCATAGTTTTTCCTTTTTTTTCTTTTTTGTGAGCAAGTTTGACCCTGAGCTAAAAACTGTTGCCAATCTTCTGCTTATTAGTTGAGGAAGATTGTCGCCGAGCTAACATCTGTGCCAATCTCCCCAATCTCCCCTTATTTTATGTGGAATGCCACCACAGCATAGCTTGATGAGTGGTGCTAGATTCCCATAAGGGATCTAAACCTGTGAACCCTAGGATACTGATGCAGAGTCCATGAAATTAACCACTTTGCCACTGGGCCAGCCACCATGGTATTGTTTCTTAAACCTCAAGCGGCAGAAGGTGAATTCCAGAAGAAGAGCAGCTTATAAATCTGCTTTAGCAGGTCAGTGAGTTTGATAAGTTGGAAGATGAAACATTCAGAAGAAAATCCCCAGTTTTAGAATGCCCAAAATGCAGTTATCAGAAGGGCTAGCAGATGTTCAATTTGGAAGGTTTATCTTCCCATTCGTATGATAAAATCCTCCCAGTTTCTCTTCAAATTATTAGTTAAACCAAATAAACACCACACACACCTCTTTATACACAGTTGTGTGGCTTCCTTTATAAATTGAGAACCTGTGAGTTTCTCATGTTGGTACCCAAGGTGGAAAACACACCACACATAAATGGAAGTAGAGAAAATTGGCTCCAGAAATAGCCATGTTAACCAGAGTCCTCATCCTTGTTCTACAAGAAATTTGGAGAAACGTCTGGGGAGGAGTTAGAACATCCACATGGAGTGAATCTTGGACTTGAGTCAGTGCTCTCTCCATCCACTAAGAGAATGTCCATTCCACTGGGCCAGATATCTGGGTGTCTTCTGCTCATGGCTGTATCCAGGTGCCTAGCATGGTGCCTGGTATACCACTGGTAGTCCATAAATATTTGTTGAATGAGTGGATTTTCGGGGACACAGAAGCCCACAATTATCCCTTGATCACACAATTACGTAATTGGGAAGATCACAGGTCAAGCCACATGTATTTCACCTTGACGTTTTTACAGAGGTCAACCATGAAACTTCAAAATTTGGTTCTCTAGGAGCTGAGGCTTTTTCCAGAACTACTTGTGAGAGTTTGTCCAAGTCTGTGGCATGTGTAGAGCTGCAGGCTGCAAGTTACATATCCAGCCTCCAGGACCAAGACACTCATTTGCTCATTTGAGTGTTAAGGACAGATTTTGGGTTCAGATTAGTGGGTAGGCAGGGTCAGAGATTGGGTTCAAGTTTCGGTTTGGATTATGATTCAAGTGAGAAAAAGGTTTTGAGTATGGATTTGGAATCCTGTCTAGGCTGGTTCATTGCCAAGAGTCAAGGCGTGAAAGGTAAAGCATGGAAGATCAAGAATCAAAGGTTAAAAGAGGTTTTGAGTATGGATTCAGATTCAAGTTACGGTAAGTTTATGTTTCTGATTGGATGTTGTGTTAGGACCAAAGGTCAGTGTTAAGATCAAGGGCTCATATCCATGTTAAGGACAGAGGTCAAAGGTTAGGACTAGGATCAAAGGCCATAGACGAGAGGCTCTCTTTGGGAGCTGGGTTTGAGTCAGGAGTCAATAGTTAAGTGTTATAGTCAAAGGTCCAGGGTAAATTCAAAAGTTTATGTTAAACTTAGTAGAGGGAGTTGGTTGACCTGAGGTTGGGTTCAGATTTGGGTTCAAGTTCAAGTTTGGGTAGGATAAATTTTCATACCCAGTTTCCAATTAGAATTTGAAAATGGCATTGAGTTCAGGTCCAAATTCACTGTTTGCGGTCATGAGTCAATTCCACGATCAAGACTCAAGGGGACAAAGTCCATGGCTTTGCTTCAAGGGTGCATCTTCTGGTTAGAGTTGGTAAGTATAGTTTTCAGATTTGGGTTCTGCTTAAGTGTCAGAGTCAGTGTTCACATCAGGGGTCAAAAGGTCAGGTTTCATATGATAGGGGTTACTGTCAAGAGTCAAAAGTCAGAAGCAGGGTAAATAACTTGCATTTAATTTAGGGATAGGTTTCACATTTGAGTCTGGGTTTTTGTAGATGCAAATTCAAACTTTACATATATATTTTTTATTGTAGTAAAATACCCACATAAAGCATAAAGTTTACCACTTTAACCATTTTAAATGTACAGTTTAGTAGCATTAAATGCCTTCACAGTGCTGTGCAACTATCACCCTGTCTACTTCAGGAACTTTTCCATCACTGCATATGCCAACCCAGTATACTTTACCTTTCTGTATGTCCATAAAGTAGACAAGTGTGCATACACTTGATCTAGATATATAAGCAAACAAAATGTACAAGTGAGAATATATGAATATATACATATGCATACAGATGTATACCCATATATAGGTGTGCCTATATACACATATTCTTATTCATTCATTCAATCATCATTTATTTTTTTTAAAGTATGAAATGATAATAAATGACCATTTCTTTAGGCAAAGACATCATTTGTATCTTTCATGTGTTCTGCTAGTGTAAACAAACCAAAGGTCAATGTAAAGAGAAAATTTATAAATGCATTTCCAGTGTCCCAGTATTAGGATTTACTTGAAAGCCCATAAAAGGTGTGTATAAGTGCATATTACACCCATTGCTAAAGATTGCCTCCTTACAGAACTAACTTTCTAGCTGGTAGGATGTTTCCAAATCTCTAAATTCCTCCCAGGAGAATTCTATTCCGGGATTACAGTTTTTCACAAAGTTTGGTTGTCTTTTATTCAACACTCTGACATAGACACATAAGTGGATGAAAATATATAAACATAACAGGTTTTGCTACTTCTGCAAATGGGAAATGCATAGACTGAGCTGGATCCCAGCAGATATACTAGAATACATGTATAAGGGGCAGAGACAGGGGCATGAGAGTCAAGTAGCTCAGGAGATTTGCAAGAGTTGACAGGAAATTTGCAAAACACTGCACACAGAGGAAGTGAAGGGGCAGAAGTCTTTCCTATAAATATGTAAATATTTAAATTTAGGAGTGCCAAAATATTTACAATAAGGATATTGTGAAAAATCTGATGACTCAGATGAGGCAAACACACATAGGCACACATACAGATACATAGACACATGAAATCTCTGTAGCCCTCAGAGAGTTGGTCTAGAGTCAGTTTGCTCTCTTACTTAAAAACAGGTCAAGACACTCATACTCCATCAAGTAAATTGGCTAAATTACTCTATTTACACAATGTCCATTTCCTGACATCTTTTGTGCTCCTAAACCAAAATTTACTTTTTTAATAATCTTTTCCCCAACAATCCCTTATTATTGGATGGTTGATCTCTTTCCACATTTCTGTTCATAAAAAGAATGCAGAGGTTATTAAGCTTTTCTCTTTTCCATGAGTTTTTTCTAATTATGGCTTTCAGTCATAATGATACGAGAGATAAGAATCCCCGTAGATGTTCTCAGTTTCCAGCTATGTTCCAAAATTAAAGTAACACAAGAAAAGAAATGTCAGGAAGAATAACCTAAAATAATTTGGTTTACTTAGCAACACTAATCGATTAGGATGTGGTGCACCAGCAAGCTACCCTGTTTTATATACCTGGGGCTCCTTCTGCTTGGATGTTAATTTTTTGAAGTCTTCCCTGGATGCTTATGTTTCCCTCCCAGGTAAGAGCATTGAAATACAGATGGAACCCCAAACTCACTTGAGAATGGTCAAGTACAGGTAGAAAAATCCAAAATGTCATCTCATCACATTTCCTACCTCAGCTCAGCCATCTGGAAGGTGATGAGACCACACTGTTGCAACATTAAATACACCAAAATACATTGTTTCTCATATATTTTTTCTATTAAAGGCTGCATTTCATTTAGGAAAAAACGTCATCTCTAATACTCATTTACAGAAATAAAAGTCATGCTTTTCAAGGACTAAATAAGAACCCATAACTTTATTTTAAATTTATTCTACTCTTTTATACCAGTGGTGGATTTAAATATCACTTTCATATCTTATAACCAAATTTGTATTATTATTTCTATTTTAGTCTAATTCTTAATTGAACTGAAATGTAAGACAGAATTTTTGAGGGCTAAATAGATCAATCAAATACTACCTTAGAGTTCATCTTCAATTTACTCTCTTATGGGAATCTTATTTTGTTTCCTTTAGTATAAAATCTTTTACAGGGCCAGCCCAATGGCCTAGTGGGTAAAGTCACACACACTGCTTTGGGCCCGAGCTTTGCCAGTTCGTGTCCTAGGAATCCTGGGTGCAGACCTACGTATCGTTTACCAAGCCATGCTATGGCAGGCATCCCACATATAAAGTAGAGGAAGATGGGGATATATGTTAGTTCAGGGCCAATCTTCCTCAGCAAAAAGAGGAGGATTGGTGGCAGATGTTAGCTCAGGGCTGGTCTTCCTAAAAAATAAATAAATAAATACAAAAAATAAAATGGCTTACTTGCTATTGTGCTATAGATAAATGAGGGAAAAATGTGGAATCATATCCTTGTGAAGATTTGGTGCTGCAAAGGATTTCTATTAATGTTCAATAGACTAACAGGAAGATATAACATGAGTTCACTGCTTAGATCCATTCTCTAGAAAAAAATATATATTCTTTTTAGCTGAGCAAAATGAGATCTACAATCAGAAATTACTTTAAAACAATTTCTTCCACTACTCTACTATGACCGACCATGGCACTGGAGAGGCTACTAAAACATAAAACACAAGAACAGTAAATCAACAAGGCCAGGCTATTGCTTGAGAAGTCTACTTCAGATGGCACAAGGTCACAGAAATCTTACATTGAGAAACAAAGATACAGACACATGTCTGCTAACAACATGACAGAGAAATATTCTGAAAAATGGGTCATTAGGTGATATCAACATTATGTGCACATAATAGAATGTACTTACACAAACCTAGAAGGTGTAGCCTATTACAATCCTAGGCTATATTGGAAAAGTCTTATGGAACCACCATTGTGTATGGGGTCTGTTGTGGATGGAAATATTGATGGACAGTGCATGACTGGATGATATACTAACACTTTTGAAATTTTTATTATGAGAGCTAGTTTAAAGACAGACCATTTCATACTCAAAGCATTTCCTAAGAAATTCCAATTAGAGAGTCAGAATGGCCTAAGCAAGAACCCAAATCAGCAAATTAATACAAGGGAAAACAAATATCAGAAAATTTCTGTCTATCACTTTGAGTTTTACAAGTTCGCTGTACTTACCCAGCTGTCTCAGGTTGCAATACACTTTGAATGCCACAGGTAAGGACATAGATAGAAGTTAATGGGACAATAAATCTGAAATTCAGTGAGGAAACATTGTAAATATTAACAGTGGATATCTGGGTTGGAACGTTAGAAAAAACTCATTGTAAATTTCTTCCTAAGAACATAGGACTGCCAAAGAATAGGATGCTCTCTAAAGGTCTCTCCTTGTTCTTCCATGTGATTGCAAGCTGATTAAAAATGCAAAGGCTATCAAAATGCTGATTTGTGAAAATGTATCCACCTTTCATTCACAGCTGGAAACTGAAGGGAAGAAAATTTAACCTGTTATTATCCAAAGGAATGGAGGAAACAATACAGGAATTCAAGGGAACTCAGTTATCAACACCCTTTACTGTGAGATGAAAATTGCACCCTAAATAGAAATATGGGTGTAACAAGTGCTGTATCACCAGAGTCAGTCAATTTCAGGGTGCAGAATTTTGAGAAAAAGGAAGTGCCTAATAATTGACAAGAAAGTTAAGAGATAAAAGGATCTTGGTGTTTTGAGTCTCTTAAATAAGAAAAGACAAGTAATTGGGGTTGTGGTCAGCCACATCAGAGATGAGTGGATAATTTATTTGTCCCTGACTCTAGGCAGTACCACGTGAGGATTATTGCTTAGACTGGGACAGGATGTGAAAATAATGGCAAAACCTTCCTCCATTGGGCTTTTCTTAGGGGAGTCTACTGGGTGAGTAGAGACTAGGCTGGTCTGGTGGGTGCCTAAAGCCAGTTGTCAAAGGTGTTTCAACTAATGTCAACAGTGGTTAATATAGAGGAATAGTAAGCAGAATTCTAAAGACCCCTCCCCAAGATTCTTGTTCCCCTGGTTACTCAAACATGAAGGTAGATTGTGAAGGGGCATTATAAATGTAATTAATGGTATTAAGCAGCTGATTTCAAGGTAAGCAGATGATTTTGGAGTGTCCAAGTGAGTCCAGTGTAATCACATGACTGTTAAAAGCAAAAATGGAGACAGGACAGTCAGTCAGAGAGATGCAACAGAAGATGGACAAGGAGAGAAGAGCCAGAAGGTACATCAGAACAATTCAAATCATTAGAGGCTACCATGTGGCTTTGAAGATAGTGGAAGGGGGCCAGGAAACAAGGATGGCATAGGGCCTCCAGAAGATGAAAATGACCCAGACCAAAAGCCACCAAGCAAACAGGAACCTTAACCACTTGGAACTGAACTCAGCCAACAAACCTAGTGTTCCTAGAAGTCATTAATCCCTCCAGTCTCAAATAAGGAACATAGCCAAGCCCACAGGTTGATTTAGACTTTGTGAAGCTTGACATAGAAAACAACCCAAGTGACTCAGAATTCTGCTCTACAGAATTGGAAGGTAAAAAACTTGCGTTTTTTTTTAAGCCACAAAGTGCAGATTTATTTGTTACAGTAGCCACAGCAAATTCATAGATGGAAGTACAGGCAGTGCTAATCCTGTGGAATAACTTCAAGTTGCAAAGGATGGGATTTGGAGGAATTACTGTTGGAAATTCTCAGAAATATCCTTCCAGGAATTCTGAGACTCTTAGTATCCACTGGGTAATGAATTTTCCTTGTAAGTTAAAGACACAATTTAAATACATAGAGTGACCATTTCTTACTAAATCACTGTGCCTACCCAATAAGATATCCACCCTGATGGAAAATGAATAACATGCATATCACCAGGTTGCCATAATTGTTTACAAATAGAACTATCCCATTACTGTATGCCTAACTGGTCATCCCTGGACTACATCTACAGGTACTGAAATAAGTCAGGTGGGTTTCAGAGGAAATCTGGGTACCATCTCTCACCATAAAGGTCATAAATGCATGATTCCATTTCTTCTCTACTTGATGGAGGAGGCCCAGAATTTCAGTGAAGAAGTCTGACTATTTTGGGGGCAACCTCCTGTGTCAACCCCATTTTTGAGTGAACGACTGTAGCTCAGATCACCTGACTCATCCATGAAATTTCTGTTAGGTTACAATGCGAAGAGTGGCTGTCAGTCTAACCCAGGGTGGAAGTCTTCCCTAATTTCTGCAGAACTCACAAAGAGTAGTGTTCCAAAACCCAGAGGACAATTCTGTATTTGTTGTAGTGGAGCAGTGAGCTGCTTTATGCTCTTGTTTGAGGCTGTCTTCTCCTGGCTGCCTTCACTCCTACCCTTCAACAGCACCACTGAGCAGCACCCTAAAGCTGCCCTTCCTAATCAGTTCACTTCAAAACAAACAAGTATAGCACACAAATCAACATTGATTAGGAATATAGCTGCATCAGTGTATATCACCCCAATCTCAGAAACTCTCTTGGTTTGAAAGAAGAAATCAGCCAAAGGAGAAACACACCAAAGCTCTTTTTAAGCATTAGTTTAAGCAGGACAATAGCAAATAGCATGGGAAAAACAATCAATTTGAAGCCAGAAGATAAAATTTAGGTCCCCATCTTGTTGATTAATGGCTAAGAACTCCTGGCAGGTTATGAAATCATTTTTTATCACGTAAAATATGAGGGTAATAATAATACTTTCACCACAAAGTTTTTGTTGAGGACAAAATGGGGAAAAAGACATGAGAAAGCATACTCAACGCCATAAACCCTCTGAAAGTGTTACCAATTAAAAGCATTAAAATAACCATTAAACCATTGAACCATTAAAATAAAAAGCAGGACTGACAATAATAAAAAAGGAGAAAGAATACTAGAAAATGTACTGGCATCCCTCTTTACTGTCCAATATTTAAGAGATATAATAAGTAATGATAAATTCGAAGTAGAGGGAAAAAGACAAGCTTATGAAAAAGCAGGATAATGCTGTGAGAAGACAAGTATAGTAGTAAACAGTTTAGAGGATCACTGGAGGCAGTGACAAGATTTATGAGTTAGGTCTGCAAGCATCCTCATAAGAAACCACTCTGAGGAAGCACTAATATTGAACTCACTGGGAATGACACTGAAGCAGAGGTACAGCATGATTCAAACTCCCAGACTATAATAAAATGGCATATGCTTCAGAAAGGAAAAGTGACATGTGATTCATTTTGTGAAAGGTTCCAGCAGAAGAATGTGGGCTGCCTGAATGCCTTGTTGGTCAGCTTGGAGCAATCAAATTTGGAAGTGAGTTTACTGAGGGTTAAAATGAATTTGACCTTAAAACACAACAGCATACAAACAAATATACCATTTCAGGGTCATGGTGCTTGTGTTGAATCAGGAAACAGGTGTCCCCAGAGAATGTAGTGGGTACCACATTGTAATTAACGTGGGAGATTCTAGGAAATAACTTGACTGATATTCATCTCTCTGTTCCAACCAGACGTTGCACAAACACACAGGAACATATCACTCATGAATTCTATACAATCAAGAGTTTATTTCTCCCCATTATCACTTTTTAAATCATGCATAAACCGTGTAAAGAAAAAGCAATCCATGCTGTACTTTGTGTTCATTCATGTTATCCAAGACCAGTAATCCTCAACTTTGGCACTATCAATGTTTGAAGATGGATAATGTTTTGTCATGGGGGTTGTCCTGGGCATTACAGCAGCATTCCTTGTCTCTGCCCTCTAGATTTCAATAGTACCCCTCCTTCCCTCTAAATGGGGCAACCAAACTTGTCTCAAGATATTGACAGACTTCTCTGGTGAGGAACCACTCCCAAGACAATTAGACATCTATTTATCAACTGTACTCTGGTAACTGCATTTTCATAAATGTACCTATCCTTTATTGAAAGTGTCGAATACTATTAGACAACTCAATTCTTTTTATAGACTTGGCCGTAAAGAAAAAGTAAGAGAGTATGACAGTACTGTGCATAGAGAATCAAATTAATAAATAGTGCTTCTATGATTTCTAAAAAATTCACTCAGGTAGGAAACATAGCAAAGCCAAAAGAAGTGGGGAGAGAGGAAGATTGACTTATTATAAGCACAAGTAATAAAAAAAGAATTGGACATTAGAGAGTGTCCTGAGGTGAAACTTAAAAAGAAAGTACATAAATATAGTGGATAGAGATATGTCATTTAGGATTAGGCAAGGATTCAGAAGCATAAGGGAAAAATTCCAGTGTTCCAGTCCGAGGTACAAAATGCATTGAAATTCATAAAAAGTATGAAAAAAGAAAATCCAAAATTCTTTAGAGAAAGAAAAGTAGGTTCAAGTGACTTTAAACCCTAGGGATGGCTTGATATTGGGGGCAGAAGATCTGCATTCCATGCAGGGAAAGAAGGTATAATGCAGATATAATGACATTTTGATGTAGCAGTCATTTTTCAGAGGCTGATGGCATTTCATATACATAATATATCACATAGATCATATAAAAACACACGTGTGTATGTGTTTGAGATGGTCAAATAGGGAAGTAATACAATTTATGAAAAGAAATGAACATTCTTCAGGAAGATATAGATGTCCTATCTTTATGTATGTCTTATCATTAGAATGCAGATGTTTGCAGAATCACTTGAGCTTGAAGATGGAAATAAGTGTCTGTAAGTAGAAAATGAAATAAAAGTGTAACTTAAATGCCTCTTAGGCAGATAGAGATTGAAAAGAACTTGAAGGATATTTTCTAATTTAGAAAACACCTGAGAATAGGTGGGAATGAACTGAACAAAAGAATAAGTAGACAGATGCATACTAATAGAAATGAAAGAAAACTAGTTTAAAATTTACTCTGAAAGGTAAGATATCAACAAACTGCACATTATATAAATTATTATTTTCTATGGAAATATTTTTTGCAAAATTCATAAGGTAAAGATAGATCTTTATATGACTTAATGGAAAATGCATGGATTACAAGACAAAATGAAAATGGCATTGACAGTTTACATTTAAGACTAACCAAAAGAAATCTATTATTATAATTTCACCTTTCACCTTTTGCTATATAATGGTACTTATACTGTACTAAGACTACAAACAACATAAACCTCTGAAATTCATGTTATCTGTCATGCTCCTTAGTAACTTCTAATGACAAATATGTTTATTGAGATGCCAATTTTTTATTTTAAAAGACAAATACAAGTTTAAACAACATTGTCCAATGCAAAACACTATAGTTTTCTTTCCTGCAAGAGACTGGATAAATGACTATCTCACTGAGTTCTCTTTATCTATACCATTTTACCAGCCTCCAATTTTCTTCCCTGCCTTTCAATCTGCCATATAATCCCAGAGCCAACATCCTATATTTTACATTTTTGTTAGGACAGCACATCACTTCTGGTTTCAATTTCTGTTCTGTTTAGCTAATGTTGTGTAACAAACCATCCTAAAATGTGAGGCTTAAGGCAGCAGTTTATGATTATCTGTCATGATTCTGTGGGATGTCTGGGCTCAAGCAGGAAATTCACTCTTGAGATCTCCCAGATTCTTCTAATCAGCTAGAATCTGTGGATGGAATCATTTGAGGGCTCAAGGAGGTGAGATGCCCAGGATGGCACACTCGCTTGGCTGGCAGGTAATTTTGGCTGTTAACTGAGAGGGCAGCTGAGGTTATCTGTGGGAACATGACACATGGCTCCTTATTTGGTTTGAACATCTTACAATTTGGTGTCTGGATTCCAATAGAAAGTGTCCCAAGAGGTAGCATTCTAAATGGCTTGAATAGGAACTGCATGGTTCCCAAAGAAGCTACCGAATCCAGCCACAGAAGGCCCAGCATCTTACTTCCAGAACATTTTACTGGTGGAGAACACCACTGAGACCAGCATAAAATGCAAACAGAGATGGTTCAACTGCACTTCTAAGTTGGGAAAGTAGACGAATATTTTGTGTCAATTTCTATCTATCACACCCAGTACGTTAAATCTGTTTAATCACTGTCATGATTCTGATAGATGGTAACAGAGCCTATAAGAAGAATTCACCTATTGACTCAGATAAACAGAATGCTGTGATCAATTAGTGATCTCTAACAGGTACAAGGACAACTGGCCTATCATTTGAAGACACTGATTTACTCTAAAGTTATCCCTGTATACACAGTGAACTTGAGAGTACAGATGAGTGATTGGCTCCCAAACTTCCTAAAATCATATGTGAAATCATACATACATTGTTGATCAAGAATAGAACCCATGGGGCCAGCTTGGTGGCATAGTGATTAAGTTTGTATGCTCCACTTTAACAGCCTGGGGTTTTTGTGTTCAGATCCCAGGCACAGATCTAGATACTGCTCATCAAGCCATGCTGTGTCAGCATCCCACATAAAACACAGAGGATGACTGGCAACAGATGTTTGGTCACAGCCAATCATTCTCATGGAAAAAAAAAAAAAAAAAAAAGGAATCCAATCCTCCATCAAGTAACCATGTGTGTTTCAACATGCTACATTAACCATAAATTTTAACTGCAATACTCTTGAAATATTTTAGATTAATTTCTATAGTAGTAATAAGGATACAGATAGAACTTGACATGAGTTAATGATTCTTTTTTTAAAGATTTTATTTTTCCTTTTTCTCCCCAAAGCCCCCCAGTACATAGTTGTATATTCTTCGTTGTGGGTCCTTTTAGTTGTAGCATGTGGGACGCTGCCTCAGCGTGGTTTGATGAGCAGTGCCATGTCCATGCCCAGGATTCGAACCAACGAAACACTGGGCAGCCTGCAGCAGAGCGCACAGACTTAACCACTCGGCCACGGGGCCAGCCCCGAGTTAATGATTTTTTTATAAATAAAACGTACACAACAGTATACACGGTCATCCATTACATTAGCAGATGCAATTTTTCATACTTCAACTCAATGAATGGAGTTTATACCTATTATGTTTTAGGCTCTGATCTAGGTATGACGGTTGGATGGATAGTGAAAAAGGGAGGCACTATGCATCATGGAGTTTACAACACAGAACAGAAGCCAGATATATACTAGAGACCAAAGGCATAGGAAAGCTGAAGTAGATGTACAAGGTGTTTGGAGGTTTAGTCCAGAAAACCTAAGGTACGGAGAATGAAGGAAAGATGACATGGATAGACGCAAATTGGCTTAACAAGAAATAGATCACTGTGAGTCTTGAACAAAATACATTAGAAGGAATACCAAATTATAAAGGTGATGCAAAGACATAAATGAGTTTTGATTATCTATTGTTTAAAAGATCATTTGGCTTTTCTAGAAGCCAATTAATTTGATGGGGCAGGAGACTATGTCTAGAAACGAATTAAGACATTGTAGCTGAGGTGTAAGTGAGAAGGGATGATAATGCTGGAGGTAGTCAGACTCTAATACCATGTTTTCCAATATGGTAGCCATAACAACATGTTTTTATTGAGCCCTTGAAATGTGTCTCATTTCAAAATGTGAAATATTTTAAGTGTAAAATATACTCTCAATATCAAGTATTTAGTAAAAATATGCAAAATATATAATTAATAATTTTGTCTCTATTACACATTAAGTTAATATTTTGGAAATATTAGGATAAACTAAACATATTATTAAAATTAATCCTACTGCTTTCTTTTTACTCTCTTTAATGTCTCTAATAGAAAATTAAAAATTACATGGGTAGTTCATACAACATGTTATAGGACATTGCTACTCTGGAAGAAATTTGTGGTTCTTAGATGTGCTGGTTTTCTATGGTTTGCAAAGGTTTCCAGATATAAATAAATTTTACAGGTTAATGCGTGTCACATAATGTCGGTCTATTTCCAGAAACTTTGGTGCTGATAATTTTTCTATATGAGAAGGAAATGGAAGCTCATAACAATAAAGGCTCCAAACTCATCTAAACAATGTGTGAATGGGAGCCCCTTGTGCTGAGCAAACAGTCCACAAAAGTGTGCTGTGGAGGATGATGGAGAATTTCTGAAATTGTTTATGCTCTTCAATCACTGTGACCCTGACACTTCTTATCATAACATGAACTATGGAAGTGATTGGAATGTTTTCTGATCTGCCTTCACTCTGGCAAAAACAATTAGCATTCTCCTGTATCCAAAATAATGTGTTTATTTCTTTCTTGATAGTGAAATTTACAATGATTCACAGTGTTTTGAACTAATTATTCTTTTACAGAGGATGGTCATACACTCATACATATGTATGAGTATTATCTGCTCCAAATTCTCAGTTACCAGGAATGTCATATTTGTTTATGGATTAATAAAACAAGAGCTTCCTCCTACTCCAAGATTTCGTAAGAATCTGGACCTTTGCCTTTCCTTTTTCTACTCCAGAATCCAAAAGCAAAGACTTGATTCATTTTTTATGACTTTTGAGCAATGTAACAATTTATCACATGAACCAAGAAAATTAGAAATACAAAGCAGTTTGTTTATCCTACCTGGCGGGCAGAGAATTGAATTTAGACAAATTAAACCCTGCTCTCCCTAGTCTGTTGGAAGGGAGAATGGTTTTGTTGACCAGTACATGACTTAGTGTTTGTGGATGACTCCATCCCTTCCCGGTATTTCCTACTAACAAGTCCAACCTCACTACTTCCCCAAATGCTTCAAGATGGGACTTCTGAAGTCCTGCCAGAGCAAGCAGAATGAAGCCTGACAATTAACTCCTGAATTTAGCATCTGAGAGCTCAACAGTTAATTTGGCAAGAGGAGTTTGATGAAGTGGTAAGGGATATATACTGATTGAAGTAGATTCAAGGGACAATATGAGGAGAGTAACTGAGACCTCAGGAGAACTCTTCAAAGAGTAGGAGACTTATGTTGTGAGAACAAAGAAATTGGGCCACAATGGGTAAGCAAAGCAAGGTAAAGTATAGTCAGGCACTGCAACATGATATTTTGGTCATTGATGGACTTCTTATATGATGATGGTGCCATTACATTAGTACCATATAACTTAATTGTGTGGTAGGGTATACTTTCAAGGTTTGTGCAAGTACAATCTATGATGTTCACATAATGAAATTGCCTAACAATGCATTTATTAGTACATATCCCCATCATTAAGGGACACACGACTGTATCCACAAATGGGAAAAATAAGAGAATGCTTATGTGGTGTTAGGTATGTCCAGTGGATATAAAGAAATAGATGATGTAGGATTTGAGGAAGGTTAGTGACAGCAATGTTTTTGAGTAAATGCAAGAAGGATAGGGGTTCCTACATAAGAGCATCCATGATTGAGTCTCTTTTCCTGTATTTATTGCATATTATTATACTGGGTGGCTGATAGATGTCTTTGTGAATGGGTGTTTATAATAGTAACATATATGCCACACAACAAATTATATTTTAGTGTGACTTATTCCAATTTCTCTGAAAACAGTAATATAGGAATGGTACCAAGGTGTATCAAAGTTCCCTGTTACATTTACTAATCTGTATTTGTTAAATTGATTAAAGCCATCTATTTTAAGAAATTGACTCCTATGCTTGAGGCTGCTGGCAAGTCTGACATCTGTAAGACAGGCTTGCAGGCTGAAAGCTCAGGTCAGATTTGATGCTGTAGACTTGAGGCAGAATTCTTTCTTCTTTGAAATATCTCTAGTTTTGTAATTAAGGACATATCTAATTAGATGAAGTCCACACACATTATACAGGGTGATATGCTTTACCTGAGTCAACTGATGTTAGGTATTAATGACATCTATAGGACACCTTCACAACACCACCTAGATTAGTGTTTGATTAGGTAACTGGGTACTACAGTCTAACCAAGATGTCACATACAGTTGAGCATCAGCCAGGATCAAAATGAAAGTTCCTTTGTTATAAGTAAGCTGTCCAAACTTGGATGCTGCTGGCCAGTTATTAACCAATACTGCATAAATAAATGCCTGCTGATTTTCACCTTGAAGTTTGCAATGACAGACCATACATCCAAGTGCAAAGAACATGCTACACTATACCCCTAAAGTAAATGTGTATCTGCCCCACACTCTATATTTAACTTTCATTTTTCCAATGTTATGTTGCAAATCTGGTAAAATCTCTGCCTATTTTTCTGCTGATAGGTTGACAGAGCAACAGTGGTAACCTTGGTGTACTCGTATTGATAATGTAAAGTCCCTGCCTGCCAGTCATGAGCTCAGTGATATTCTGAGAGATGTTTTGGGGACCATTTTAACTACTAGATATCTTTGAAAGCCTGGTAGGGGGAACTCCATCAAAAAATTGTGTCAAAGACACCATTGTGTTTATTTGAGGAGCACCTTCTAGAATTAAAACTTGAGAGCTTGCTTTTTCTTTTTTTCTTTTTTTTCCTGAGGAAGCATAGCCCTGAGCTAACAACTGTGCTAATCTTCTGTTTTGTATGTGGGATGTCACCAGAGTGTGGCTGGTGATCCAAACCCACATACCTGACCATCGAAGTGGAGCGTGGGGCTTAATGCACCACAGGGCTGGCCTGGAGAGTTTTCTATTTTAAATTAAATGTTCCAAATTCTGTTGACTATATGGGAATGTTGCTCTTCTCTCTTTCTAGTTTGGTAATGTAGTGAACAATTTTTATACTGGGAGCAAAAAGGTATTGCACCACTTGGCATATGTTTCACCATTGTGTCATCACCCATGATAGAAATGTCCTGAGGAGGCTGAAGGCAGACCATAGCCTGATGGTCTCACTCCTCTTTCCTGGAATGTGAGTTGGAATGAAAGTGAAGATGCTATGTTTGCCAACAGATGGGGCCCTGGAGAGACTCTGGTGGATAATGGCCATAGGCACTCAACTTAACAAAGTTATAATTTATGACCATGCCACAGAGCTTGGAGAAGAAGAGAGTATTGATGTTTTGCCAGGGATTCCAGGCAATGTGGACACGTGTTGTGAAAACTCAAATTCTGAACTCCATTTCCTCTTTAGTTATCTGGGAAATCTAGAGAGAAAACAAATTTTCTGGAGATTGTGAGGTATTTGGGGAATAGAAATGACTGAAGAATCAGCACATAGTATTCGTAATTCTTAGCCAGATGTTCCCAAGTTACTATTTCTCGGCTTCTCTCTCTCTTGCCTTACAAGTTCCTCAACTGGTAGCTGAGTTTTAAAAGAAATAGAAGCCATCTGTGACTCGTTTAGACTCCAACACTTCAAAAGTAGTTGGGGATTATTTGTGCCCTTTTTCTTCCTTCCTTTTAATATCCATTTTTATATTTTAATTGGATATACACAAGCAAATATCACAAGGGCAAGCTTCAAACAATACTACGATTTTACCAACTGCTGTCTTTAGATTCCTATCAGCAGTTGGCCACTCTTCTATCAGATAACTTGCTAGTGATTTTTTTAACCATTAAAATGCAGAAATATAAAATATGTCATAGGTGCTTTGAAAACTGATAAAAGTGTTGATTAATTCAATCAGGTATTTACAATACAAGATTATTCTAAAGCAAAATGTACAAACTTGGAAAGGTGTCTTTTGACTTTAGCACATCTAAAGCAGACCCTACTATTAAGAGTTTATCAAATTTTTTTAATGTTTCACAAATGAAAATACTTGCCATCTGGCAACACCTCCAAATTTAGCTCAAAACACCCAGCTTCTACTGTAACAATCCCTTTAGTAGCATAAAAGTGCCCTTTCTTTATCAATAACCGATAGAGAAATAGTTCACCGATTTTAGCCACAGCTGATGTGTCAGGCAACAAAATAAAAATATCCATTACTGACGAGAATTTCAAAGCCTACTCTTGTACAGATAGATATTTAAAGCTTTAGTATCATCTAAAATATATCTAATCATATAAATAAATATATTCTTTAAGAAGTAAACTATTTGCTGAACCAGTAGAAAAGAATGATAACTTCTATGCCTATAGGGAAGAAAAAAAAATTAGGCTCAGTATTAGTATGTCAGAGGAAACAAGTCCAGTCAAATAAAAACCAGTTTCTGGGGTTAGCCCAGTGACAGTGGTTAAGTTTGCTTGCTCTGCTTCTGCTGCTCCAAGTTTGTGGTTCAGATCCCGGCTGTGGACCTAGCACCGGTCATCAAGCCACACTGTGGCAGTGTCCCACATACAATCGAGGAAGATCGGCACAGGTGTTAGTTTATCAAGAGTCTTTCTCAAGCAAAAAGACAAGGAGGAAGATTGGCAACAAATGTTAGCTCAGGGCCAATTTTTGTCACTAAACAAACAAACAAAAAAACAAAAAAAACCCCAGTTGCCTGTGCTAGAATCAAAAGACACTCTGAAATAATAACCCAATATAATATAATACAAAACAGCCAAATAGTAACAGAGAAATATTTAGTTGAGCATTAACAAAATTTTAAAAATACTATTCTTTCAGAAACTCCTGTTATAACATTACTCTAGCAAAGAAAACTGTGTTAAACTCTCATTCCTAGTAATACCAGTCTTAAAAATTGAAAGCATTTCAATATTTATTAAATTAAAAAGTGGAATACAAGATAAAACAACAGAAAAAATCTTCTCTAAGGGCAGACTTACATACCACACTGCTCAACGAGATTTTAAAAAATGCTGCTTGTATAGTATATTTGTTTGCAATATGAGACAAGATATTTTCAAACAGTCAGGACATGAAAAGCATCCAGAGTCTAAGGAAATGAGCAAATTGTAGCCATGTGCCTTCTGAATATTGTCACCATGTACCCTTTCCTGCATATCATGAATAATGACTCCCACAACGCTGGAAATTAAACTGGAGAAAATAGTATGATCACTGGGATTTAAAAAAAAGAAAATTTTAGGAAGGAGTGAAAGTTTTAAAGATTATAGCATGAAAGTTAAAAGAGGTTGTGCTGATGTTTAGACCAGCAAACCTATTCTAAGACAAACACACATCAGGTATGTCACAAGAAGACAAGTTACCATTTAGTCCTGGTGTTTTTGGGGGCGGGGTAATGGCTATAAATTATATGTTGGGTAGAAACTGAACGAATGAGAAAAAAATTGGCAGTGATGGAACAAACTAAGAATCACCCAGACTGTCTCTCCCTCTCTCCTTCTCTCTCTCTTCTTGTCCTTTGATCACTTGAAATGTGCAAAGAATTAGTAGATTAAGCAACACCCAGAAACCATGGAGGCAGGACACACAATTTTCCGTGGGGAAGTAGACAAAACCTTTGAAAAACTTACATAAAGTGAGTAAACAATCCACTGTGTATTAGTTTTAGATGAGTACAAATTTAAACATGACAAACTATATCCTGATCTGTTTTACTCGTTTATTTCGTTATTGTATCTAACAGACACTTGAAGAGAAAGCCACTTTAGACAGAAAAGAACTGCCAGTTTTGCCATCCTATTATTGGCATTTCTTGTTGGTATTGTTTGTTAAAACATAAGAAAAACCAGTGTGTGTGTAAAGGGAGGAAATAGAGGGCGGCAAAGGGATACAGAGAGGAAGATAGAGAGAGAGAGAGGCAGAAAGAGACAAAGAAAGAAACAGAGACCCAGAAAGAGAGACAAAGAGAAAAAAATTAGTCATTTGTAAAGGACTCCTCAAAACTGCTTTCTCATGCATCCACAAGCATCCTTCCCAAGCCCTGGTTTTCAACAAATGCGAATTACTGACAAAAATCCAATACAGTCTACAACCACCTGTTTTAATGCACAAATAAATAAAATATTAATATATGCTTTATGTCTTCCTCTATTTGGCAAGGATCCTGCTTTCAAATGTTGCCAACATTAGCATCAGAATTCCAGGGAGAAACCACAGCGAAGAGTAGGGCCCAGATTTAAGATTTTTGAGGTATTTACATATGTATGTTTCACTAACTCTCACATTTAACGTATATGACATTAAGATATTGCCTTTGCATCAATATGTTCAGTATCAAAGCCCCCACAGTATTTCGCTCATTTGTTTTGCATGTTTTTGCTTAGGAAGAAAACTTGTCGTGATATAAAATATTCATTCAAACATTCTGAATTTCACACCGCTTCCCCACCAGTATCTCTCATATGTACACTAAAACATCCATTGGTCAGTTCTGCCTGATTTTCCAATCCTATTATTGGACCAAACAGAGCAAGTTACTGGTGAAGTAAAATTGCACATCTTGTAAAGATGGCAGGATTTAGTGAAGTTAACTAGAGAGCTGCAATCACCTGCTGAACTACTGAAAAACAGAGATGTAGATGAGTCACAAGTCACGCCCAAAAAGCAAACTGTGTCAACAGGGACAAAACAGCACTCAGTCACTGTGGGTTGTCTAAGAATTTTCATATAGTTTCATGTATAACTTAACTTTTCTTAAATACGAGAAAACTTAATTCCAGACTTAGAGTTTTGTCTGTCCCAAAGCATTTGAGACCAAATTTTTCCCTATGATAGAGAGAAATAGAAGGCCAACATTTTCCCTATGATGGAGGAAAATAAAGTGCTGGTTCTTCTCTTACTTTTAATGTGAGTTCCTTTTAAATAGGCTTTTTCTGGTTTTCATTACCCCGGGGTAAAGAAAATCACTTTTATACATTTAATATAACAATACTTTTTGTCTTTTCTCCCTCAAGAAAAAGTTTATATTTTACCAATGTTGTATACATCTGATGGACATGGGGAAAGCAGGTACAACAAGTCCTGAAAAATTCCCTCAAACTCAGTCTGTTGATAGTGGAGGGCATGGAGACTGAGGGGAAAAGATGAACATTTCTACAAAAAGAGCATACAAGCATTTGACAAGGGTATGTTAAATTCCAGAACTTTCACAGACTTCTGGACAAAAAGGAAGAGTATATTATTAAATTTATCAGACTAAGTTTAAACAGATATTATTTTCCCTAAAATCAGAGTTATTTCTATACCTATCTATCTACCCATCTATTGATCTATGTATTTGTCTATACGTACATCCACCCATCCACTCATCTGTTCCTCCACCCATCCATTCATTCAACTATCCATCCATTTCTCTTTCCATCTATCATTAAATGGAGGCAATGGAGACTGAGCAAGAACATGTAGAATGACTAGCATTGCAGAATGATTTTAACACTACATAATCCCAAACCCCCCTTTAAGTGCCATTAAGTGGATAAAAGCATGTTCTTGCTACCTGAGGTCTGAGGAGCTATGCTAAGGACATGGACTGTATGGCTGTTGCAGATCACACTGAATGCTTAACATATTATTAGCATTACCTTAAATATGGTTTTCCAAAATCATTAGGCCTCCTAAATTTTTAACGGAACATGAGTATTTGTACCATTTTGGCTCTTATTAAACATGGGTATCTTATCTCTTCCTTGAATTTAATTTTCTTCTTGTTCTTGCTTTGTCATGGTTTATTTAAGATGTGCCTATAGAAAATATAAGCAGGATGTCCCTATCCAGACAACATATTTGAGAAAGCCAACAGATATAATATATTGCAATTTTATGCAAACTGGATAAGTTTCATTAGATTTAGCCCCCAGGACCACCCAGGGTCAAACTGTAAAGTCAATGTTGTGAAGCTCCCTAAGCCAATTTTTTATGTGCAATTCTTAGGTTCATTTTGCTAGGTAATGGAATCCCCAGATGACAAAGGAGGCAAAGGTTAGTTGATCTTCCCCTCCACCCATATTCCATCCTATAATTCTTGAACCCAAATCTGTCATACATAGATGTTAGACTCCCTTGCAGAAACAAAACGTTTATGTGAATTGTTCTACAAACTTTCAAGAGATTCAATCTCTATCTTTTAAATCCTCTAACTCCCAAATCTCTGAGGACAGTAACAGTAGTGTTTTTTGAACTTTACAGTAGAGACCCAAAAATGAGAAATTCTCCTTAGTCAATGGATTTGCAAAGAACTAGTGGGAGTGATGGCATGGGTGTTGGGGTCCATGTCAAAGATATGGACAGCCCAGGATTTATATACCTTAACCATGCAAACTACAGAGATCATCTCTAAAATATTTTGGCCAATTCATATATCTTGAATATATTTAATTTTACCAATGAAAGTCCATCCTAACATTCATTATGACATGGCAAGTAATTCACGTCTCATGGAATGCATTTCTCACATGCTAATTACAAGCAGCTCAGTTGATTGCAACAGTGATAGCTGAAGGACCAGGGTATGAATTTTCTGATGTAGGGTTAGCTGACCACTCATGGAGTGTGGACATGCCATTAAAATAATAGTATCTTCCTTAAAATAAGCAGCACGTGCATAATATCATACTGTCTATGCTGGTTTTTTATTTTTTATCAACTTCTCTTTCAGGTTTATATATACCCTGTGTTTCACATCATAAAAACTACAGGGCATGAGACAAGGGTGGCAAATAAAACTGTCAGATGCTCCTTTAAAACCTAAATTTGAAATTTTGCAGGGGTTGGGGCTCAAGACCCGCAAGAGTGTTTTTGTTGTTTTCTTGGTTGTTATGTTCCCTGTATTGTCATGATTACATTTCTACTCCAAGGCACTACAAGCCTTCCTTGATAAAAGTCAGTCTGCATTTTATTGATAACAAAACAAGTTACCTATGGAGACCTGAGGTAATTAGCAATATATGTCCAATTTATTCCAGTGACAATATAATGTAGGTCATTGAGTTTGTAAGAGGAAGCAGCTTCTAATTATTATAGAATTTTCACAAAGTGCAACAGTATAGAAGGAATATTTTCATTGTAACATTGCCCATAAACAGAGAAGCAGTAAAGTAAATATAATATATCCATTAAGTTGAATATTAAGAAATTCTTCAAAATTATTTACTTCTATAAAATTCCCTCCTAAGATATAGATTATTTGTGAATAAAGCAAGTTCCAGAGCTGTATAAATAACATGGTTGCAAATTTGCAAAAAGACACCAAACCAATTCTGTATAAATGCACAAATGTGTGCTGGTGTGTGGTGTTACTGTACAAAAGCTGCATATGTTCAAGGAAAAGTCAGAAAAAATATGCAGAAAAGGCCAATGGAGGAACTTAAATGTGTTGTATTGCATTTCTGTATTGTTAGAACATGTTAAGGACTGAATATATTTTAAAGGACTCAGTACAATAATATCATAATGGCAGTTAGAGGTAATGAGCTATGGGAATGCCAAAGGATGTCCTGTTTTGATTGAGAATGAAGAAGAGTTTATCCTTTTTTGCTGGTTGTCTCTTAAACATTAAGTAAAATAATATAAACTGTAGGTCAGAAGCTGAATTTAGTATCTCTTCTATTTCCACATTAATTGGTAGCCTTTCAAAGATATGATACTTTAAACCAAAGTAATATCAAAATTGAGCAGAATTTCAAGTAAAATAGCCTATCAGAAGGGGAGGTTTTTACAAAGCAAGTCTATATTCATTTTTTAAAAGATGGCTTCATTTCATATCATTCCTAGTCAGGTTGCCATCTGAACCTTGTCATATGTTCCAAGAATTAGTTCATTATTAGTGTAAATTTTGTACCAATTTGCAGTTTCATATTTTACTGTGTTGTTTTCCATAACTTACAATATCATTTCAAAACTATTTTTTCCTGAAAGTGTTTAAACTTTTCACGTTAGCAATGTTTCAGACTTTAGGGGGGGATTTTTATTGTGTATAAATGTGCAATAATGCTATAGACTCTTCCTTGTGAAAATTTTGAATAATGATTTTTGTAACAAGAGGTTGGCTTTCAGAATATAACAGATATTTGGTTGACTTATAATAACAAAAATGAAAAGCTTTTGAAGTTCTCAGTAGAAACCATTTGTCACTTTATTAATAGAACCTTTGACTTTTAAAGTAGTTCTTATTAAAATAAATTATAAAAATTCCTTCAGAATTTCAGGTTTGTTTTCAACAGGGATAGATACGCTTTTAAAGACATGCTAAATTCTTGAATTTGAAATTTGAATAGAAAACCTACAACAGGCTGGATGGGTATCAAATCTATATTTTAACACCCTATCCTTTTAAGATCTAAAAATTAGAATGTCAACTTGTTTTATATTAGGTTCCATGACATTTTCTGAAATCTTCAATTCCATAAAAGTCAGCACAGCCATTTACATAAGATACAGGAGTTTAGAAAGAAAAAGCTAATTCTGATTTACTAAAATGTCAATGTCAATTTGAAATTCTATTATGGTTTGGAAAGAAGTTCTTCTCTGTGGATACTGAAAAAGATGAATCATTTCAAAGTTTACCCATAGGTTTACATTTTTTTTTAACCTGTGAGGTATCTTGACTTATCATCTAAAAGTCTTACAACAAACACAAACAATATTATGTTGAACTACTCAAAGGTAGTAGCCAAAGATGGGCTTAATTCAACAATGGATGAATACATAAGAAAGCAACGCCTCTCCGAGATATATGATAAGCCAAACAAAGAAATTTGAAAGGGTCATTCTCATTTCACTCCATGCTATCTTATATCTGTTTTCTCTTTTGTTCTGTATCAGGTTACTCTGTCTCTATGTTCACGTAAATATGAATCAAAAGCTCATTTTGTCTTGAATTCTAGGAAAAGGAGGTCCCAAACAATAATATCAACAAACATAGTACTTAACTATATTAGCCAATAAGATAATCCAAACTACATGACATTAAGTATTTATATATGTTTCCATTGAAAAGGAAAGCAGGGAGTCAAATAGATTATAATAATGCCTAATGCTCGGGTACCAGAACTCTCTAGTCAACGTGTGTGTAAATTGGATGAACCTCTTGATGCTCCATCTTATAAGGTAGGTAGGACAGGGGTCATTGCACTAGAAAAGTAGCAGAATATGTCACCCCGGGATACTGTCTTGGGCATAGGGATTACTTTGAGCTGATTCTTTTGAGAAATAGCAGACTAGAAGCTCTAAACATTGAATCTAAATTACTCTTTTCTTAAGGAAATTTACATTTATAAGGGTAATCTCCATTTGTAAGGGTGTCTCTCTCCCCATACCTGAAAGACAAGGATGGCTCAAATTCACAAGAAATTCTCATCAATGGAGAAGGCACCAAGTTAAATCTGAAAAATAAACCTTAATTTTCCTGGTCACCTCCCATAACTGGCATCCCCTACAAGCTTCTTTCATTTGCATTCAGCTGAGGATGGTATTTAAACCTGAATTCTAAGACACCTCTTGCAATTACATATTTCCCTGGTTATCTCTCATACGTATATGAGGTATACTTATCAACAAACTTCTGTTTGTTTCACCTCTTAGTCTGTCTTTTTTTACTGTAGTGGCCCCAGCCAAGAACTCAGAGGGTAAAGGGGAAAAAAATGATTTTCTGCTTCCCTACACACTCATTTTAAGACCAAGAGACCAAGTTCTGAGATATTGGGTAACTTTCCCAAGATCATATGAAGTCAGAGATGAGACTGTAGGGGATGAGAATTTGCCATCCAAAAGTATATCTCTTTGGCTTGATTTTTTTTTAAGGAAGATTAGTCCTGAGCTAACATCTGCCACCAACCCTCCTCTTTTTGCTGAGGAAGACTGGCCCTGAGCTAACATCTCTGCCCATCTTCCTCTATTTTATACGGGATGCCTGCCACAGCATGGCTTCCAAAGCAGTGCATAGGCCTACACCTGGGATCCAAACTGGTGCACCCTGGGCCACAAAGCAAAACGTGTGAACTTAACTGCTGCACCACTGGGCTAGCTCCTTGCTTGATTATTTTTAAGAACAAAAGACTGAAAGAATTTTTGACATTTGCTATAATTGCCTACAAGAATTTAATATAGAAGACTTGTTCCAGGAAGGAGCTAATACCATGGGAAAATTATAGTATAATATCAACTAGGTGTTGTAGACAGGGAGGCACTAACAAGGCCCATTTTTATCAAAAGTCTCCCTCTGGGATCTCATTGTCTATAGACGCCCACCAACAAACATTTGTTTTTCAAACATTTGCTTTTCCATCTCCAGGTGAACTGCCTTCCTCCCTTTTAACGTCCCAAACCACTACCCCCAACATCTTCCATTGTGTTTAGCTGAAGATGGTATTTAAGGTGGTTGGTTTGGCCATTCTGGCCAATCAGTTTTCCTGGCTTTCTCCCATAGAGAAATGTTATCAAACTTTGTCTGATATTCTCCTGTTATTCGTTCTCATGTCAATTAAATTCTTAGACCACCCAGAAAGATCTAAAGTTTAGACAAATGGTTCTTCCTAACACACAAGAGGTACAGCAATTTCAAAGCTACACTTTTGCCTGTGTATCAGGAGAGAAATAACACTATGTAAATTTGTTTTCTGTATAAAGAATAACAGATAAGTAATAATTGGATAACTAAAAACATAGTGGAGTATATTTTAAAAGAGTTTTAATATTTCCATAGCTTCCCTCTGACAACTTCTTAGCCCTCTAAAGAATGTTTTTAAAACAAAGATAAAGGAAGATTTATTTTAAGATGAACACACATAACTGCATTTAATAGACTGTGCAGGGAATACCATCTACAGTGGCAGAGGAGGGCAGCAATCCCAGTCCTAGATAACTTTTTGGGCGTGAAAACATAAATGAGAGGAAATTCCTTCCGTGGAGGAATCCTCAATTTCAATGGCTGGTAGTACATTTAGCTTATGGAAGTGTCCAGCATAAATCACTAAAATACAATGCAAAGTTACCAAAATAACAATCACTATACTGTATGCTTAGAATAGTATAATTTATTCTAGTCCTAGGTATCCTAAAACAGATTACAACTAAAATAACAGCTGGCTGCCACGTAAACAACGACATAAGAAAAAGTGAGGAAAGTTTGAACTGGCAAATTAATGCCTCCAAAAAGAATGCAGTCCTGCCATTGTTTTTCACTTTAGATGTGGGCTTTTTGTACTAACGTGTAAGAAAGATGACATAGATAGCTCTACTACTGCAATGCAACTTCAAAAAGAAGAGATAATTTATAGAAAAGGCCTTCAGTAATAATAGTTAAAATTTATAAAACTATGAGAATTTCCCCATTATCTATAGGACATTGTTTAATAAACATAGAACACTAAATAGGTCCAAATCAATTATATGTAGCTGTGTTACATGGACCATGAGGGTAATAAACAAATATGGTGAGTTGAAGGAAGACCTGGGCCAGGCTTAGTTGAAATGTCTCTTAAGAACATTCTGTATAGAGGGCCGGCCTTGTGGCTCCGTGGATAAAATTGCAGATGCTCTGCTCTGGTGGTCTGTGTTTGTAGGTTCAGATCAGCCATGCTGTGGAGACATTCCACATACAAGTTGATGAAGACTGATACAGATGTTAGCTCAGGGCTAACCTCCCTCAATCAAAATAAAAGAAAAAAGGAGGATGGATTGGCAATGGATGTTAGCTCAGGGCAAATCTCTCTTATAAAAAAAAGAAAGCACATCCTATGTAACTGCAATAGACTGAATGTATTGTGTCTCCTCTAAAGTTCATGTATAGAAACCTATTTCTCCAATGTGAGGCTATTTGGAGACAGAGCCATTTGGAGGTGATCAAGTCATGAAGGTGGAGACTTTATGAATGAGATTAGTGTTCTTTTAAAAGAAACACCAGGTAGCTCCCTCATCTCTTCCACTATATGAGGGCACAAGGAGAATTCAAGCCTTTATGAAACAGGAAGTGGAATCTCACTAGGCACTGAATCTGCCAGCCTCTTTGTCTTGGACTTCCACCTTCCAGAACTGTGGGAAATAAATTTGTGTTATTCATAAGCCAACCTGTCTATGGTATACTGTTATAGCGGTCTGAACAGACTAAGACACTAATTAAATGCTTTATCAGCATGAGAAAGAACTATAATAGGCCCATAATTTCCGTACAGTGAGTGCCTACAGCAGTGTTTGGCACATTTGACAATTAGCAGTCAATATATGGCATCACACAACAGGATTCTAATCTCTACATCGACCATGTTTTGTTTTGGGGGTACCCTAAAACATCAAGAGGAAAGCACTGTGGTGCAGGTACTTTATTTGGATGGAGGAAAATGTCAATTAAAGTAGCATGCATTAACATGTTTCTAATATGGCCAACTGGAGCTCAGTTCCTCGGGGAAATCTCTGAGGAACTCTGTAGAATGCACCTCAGAATTGCTCCAGGGTATAACAAGAAGGAGGCTAAATAAGGCATTTCTCTACCTGCACTTTTGATTTAGAGCCACCTCTCAACCACGCTGGTGTTATTTCCACTGCACTTCTGGGTTGTGCCTGCATATGATATAGTCATCAACAGCTTCAGAGGGAGCACTGTAAAAAGAGACCACTAGGGTACACGTTTTTTGAGTGTATGATGGTATGATAGTGAAATGTTGTGTTGAAACTGTCCACCAGGAAGGTGCTGAAATCAAGGCAGAGAGATGACTGGTAGACTACATGACTTGCCTAACAAATTTTTTCTCTTACAGGCATAATTACATTAGGTAAGTGCTAAAATGGAACCTGGGAGAAGGTAGTCACTGACCCAAATTCAAACTTTTAGTAATTGAGGCAACTTCATTTCAAAGTAATGTTTTAACAACTCAACGTAAAATGTGACCTCCACAAGGTAAAGGTGCATTAGGTATGCAGGCATTTTAAATAGTGCCACCGAGTTTCAGTGTCTCTGAATGACATGGAAAATTCTATATGTGTTACTCAAATCCCATAAAAATCCAAGAAGAATCTCCTCATCCCTGTATGACTAGACTTTAGTTTTAATATCTTTTTCAGCTAATAAAATTTGATGCTTCCTTGACTGTGAGGAGCCTGGGGAGGAATACATCAACGTGTAAAGAAAAACAAGCTACATGCCAAGGTCCCTGAAAATGTTATTGATCATTGATTAACTTCACAAAAACTAAAAGGTATGGCTTTGAAATTTTCTTCATAGTAGCTGTAAAAAAAAAAAAAAAATCCAGCAACATTTGTTCGTTGGGACTCTTCAAATGGTAAAATGTGATATATACTTTATTTCTATTACTCTTTTTCATATGCTGTCATAAAATAATACATGCAGTTGGGATCGTAAAGAAACAGATTATGAGAGTGAGTAAGAAGCTGAGTCATGCATCAGCTTCACTCAAATATTAATACTCACTTAGTAAACTAATAATTTTGATTTTCCACTCACACAGCTTAACTTTTCAGGCCATTCTCTGAAGTTTCTTTACAAATCTTTTCTGGCCCTAGGCCTTACAGCACTTGAAAATTCACAGAAAGAATAGATTTGCCATACAATATGTAAATATTATACTTACAGCATAAATGAAATAGCCAAAGAGTACACTGTACCTCGAAAGCTGTGATTAACCTGATAAACGAATGGCAATCAATAGAATATATTGGAGTATATAAGGAAACTATTTGCTTTAAAACTAATTCAGCCTGACCTTGTTTTTGCAAAAGGGCCTGACATGTCCATTGAGCAGGTCTTGTATATGTGCTTTATGTATTTACTATGTACCAAAGACAAGAACAAATGCCCTTAATAAAAATGCAACTTCCCCACACTGGCATTTCCTTAAGGATAAGTATTTTTCCCTAGGCTAGGGATGGATTGCTGTGCTCATCCTGTAACCACCTAGCTCAGGACAACTGAATTGCTATGTGCTGTGTCCATCGAGACAGCAGACCTACTACCTGATATGTGAATAACTGTGCTGTGCCAGCTAGGCAATCTCAAGACTGTTGTAAAAGGGACACTCCAATCACATGTGATTGCTCTTTGATGGTATATAACCACTCCGTACACCCCAATTCTTTCGTCCCCTTCCTTCATTGAGGAAGGAATCCCCTGGGCTAATGCTTACATATGGCTCATAACAAACTCACCCAAATTTTGACTTATAGATTGGTAATGGATTATTTTTGTTGACATACATTATACCAGATTGGCCTGTTATTATCAATAAACAAATATGCTTAAAACCAAATAAATACAGACAAATGTCTACATGTTACATTTAAATATATTCTTCAAAAATGCTTTTGTGCCATGTCAAAGGAGATAAAAGTATGACAACTATATAGAAAAGTTTAATTTTGAAATGATTGCTTTAAGAGAGTTTTGCAAACTAAAGTAGAACATACATGATTTAGTAAAATGTTAAAGTTCACTGAATTTCCAGAATCCAAACTAAATTTCTTTGGGCAATTGGTCATGGCACAAACTGTATATTAGGAAAGACTGTTGGTTATTTAAAACTTGACTATTTATTACTTGGAGGGAAAAGGCAGCCTTGTGATAAAAACTACATCTGAAAGTGGAGGAAAATATCTAGGATCATTTCCATTTTTCCTTTTTCCATAAAACACAGTATCACTGCACATTTTTCATCACAACCATAAATACGGAAGGCTGATCACCATGAATGCCATAAAGGTGTCTAACAAACTGGGGATAAATTCAGTCTGTTCTCTGAGAAAAAGCTAGCAAGGACTTGGACTGAGAGAATGAGGCCATTTTATCAGGAAGGAAGAGATAAGATACTACTCATGTAGGGTAAGTTTGATGCAATTGAGGTCTTCCATTCAATCCTTTCTAGTGCCTTAATGCAGGACAAAAAACTAATTTTTATAGCAGAAAGTATTGAGGGTTTAGTTAAAAACATTATAAAACTGATGATGTCAGCAGAATTTTATTTAAATCTTCATTATGCAATTCACTTTTTTTTTTTTATAAACCATCTAAGAGCTTTAACATGTTTCATTCTAAAAGCCCCATGTAGGGATAGGATAGGAGAAAGGTGTTTCTTTTCCCTCTGTATCCTGGCCCCCCACATCTGGTTTGTTCTGTGTGTGTTTCTTAGCAGCACATGAGAACTCCCTTATAACCTCCCAAGACCAAAAGCTAAGGAAGCTGAAGGAATTCAGAAAAAATGAAGTCATTCTACACCTTCTCCTTGTGGGCATGAAACCTCCTTGTCACTCATTCTTGCTCACAGGAGTCAAATGTCCACAGTTCTAAGACAAGTTTGCATTTTTATCTGTATCAGTAGTGCCATGCCTGGGTATCACTCATGGGATAGACACAGACACACAGACTGACTTCATCTCCTCATGCCTCAGAAACACACCCAAAGAAAAGCACTTGGAATTCACACAGAAAAAAATAATTCCCTGTAAAAATTTAAATGCTAGCTGTGAAGTATCATCAAGGGGCTGCTTACTTTTTGCTATTCCCAGGTATTGAAGGAGGTGTGATTTGCTAATGATCTGACTGCGCTTCCATCACACAACATCACTAGACTCTCCTGTCTTTACATTCTTAACTCCTGGAAGTCTAAAATTTACAGACCTGAAAATTGACTTGCAGTCTGGGTTGGATATCAGTGAGCATTTAAACCTGCTCTTGCCTCCAGATGGCAAAAGTTCATTTATCAATATGCATCCCCATAAGACTGTGACATGAGTCTTTGAGAGGAGGAGAAGCCACAAGCTTAGTGCCTGATCAATATTTTTTTGTCAATGAAGGAATAAATAAATTATGCTAAAAGGAAATTGGAAAAGCCCCCCATGTGGGAATTTATTCTGACTCTTGGATCACTTTACTATCCTCCTCTGGATGTTTCATTCTTCTCTGAAAGAACTGGGAATAGGAATAAACACTAAATGGACATTTGGATAGAAAATAAGCTTAGGGGAAAATAAGCTTAGGGGGAAACTGATCTTGCTTGCCCCTTCCTTCTTCAAAGTGTATGCTTTTAATGTGGGTTCATGTATTTTCAATTTGCCTACATGTCCTAACACTTTCTTCATTTTGTTTATACCAGTTGGATATGGCTAAGTTACCTTTGATTGTCATAGTGATCAGGACACATAACCCCAAAATATGGCACCTTGGCACATTGAATATTTTAAGCTCAAGGGATTGAGAAAGTGGCAGAAGCAGGAAGGTCACTCTGACCTCTCCTACCCCTTTCCCCTGAAACAGGTCAAAAGACCCTCATATGAGAGTTGCCCTCTCTATCTCTGGAGGAGAGGCTCATCCTTATCTCTGAAGACAATAGGATGCCAAGAAAGAATCCCAACAAACACGTCTTGCTAAATTTCCCCAAGTTTACTACACTTACCTCTCATTCCTTAACCTGTCATATTCCTCCATGACTGCACACTGTTCAGGAAACTCAGCACAAAATACTCAGGTTCAACTGTTTCTTCAAGTCTTCCTTTTCTTAGGAAGGTTCCTACATCTCATAAAACTTGTACTAACTAAACCCATATGCTTTTTTCCCATTCATCTGTCTTTGTCAGTTTAATTTTCAAACTCAGACAGGGACCATAAGAGGGTTGAGTAAAACCTCTTCCTCCCCTACAACTGAATGTTTGTGTGTGTATATATTACCTAAAATTTCAACAAATTTGAAAATAAAATCAATTCATATGAATGAATTCCTGCATCTGAGTGATCTTAGTAGTCCCTGGGGAGCTTATGAAATCTGACTTCCAAACATCCAGGAAAGAACAGATTGTCATTTTTAAAAAGGTACATTTTTAAATGACTAAGTTGTTCTGGACCTTATAAGGTCCAACCCATGAGATTTAGAGGCAGTTGAAGAATGTACAGGAAGTGCCATTCTTGATTCAGCAGGATCACCAACACAGAGCTGTGCCAGAGGGACCCTCACTCACTCAACATTTGAGGTTGCCCAAACTTTTGGGGAATTACCCTTTTGTCCTCTTCCACAGCTCCATCCACCTCTTCTCTCCAGACCTAACTTTGCCGTTGCTGTTACCTCAATGCCAACATGGAGTAATTTCACATGAATAGAATGACTGAGAAAGAAAATAAACATGTATTTTGAAGACCTTTCCAGGTAACAATAACTAAATTCTAAGAGAATCTTTGTCTCCTACTGGTCTCAATAGGAGTTTCTTCCTCTCTCTCCAGGAATCAAAGCATTTTCCATCAGAGTCTACACCATGTTCATTCCATAGATTTCTAAGAGGTCTTTTAACTACAATTCATTAATTAGCATCTTTCTAGGCAATCAATACAGATTTTACTTTGTTCCTCAAGCAATTTATAAAATCCTGTCTCTTCTTTAAGATTTTTTTCTCTTCTCTGGATCTAATAAGAAGACTCCTTCAGCTCTACCTCAGGAAAGGCACTCTACTTACCTTCCAAGTTTGAGTAATATGAATGACATATTTACATTTAATAATGTGTGTGTGTTAGCTGACTAGAAGATTCTGCTTTCAGCTGTAGCTTTTAACCTTGATAAGCCACAGCCATACTTTAATTCAATTTTCAAACAATATAATTAGCAATAATTAGAGCAATGATGATTGGGGAGGTTTTGATATTAAAACCTGGACTTAAAGAATATTAGAATGGCAAAGAACCAGAGCTTCAATTCACTCTAACTCCTCTTCCAAAATGAGAATCCTCTTTGTGCCATCTTGACTACTATTTGTTCATGTGCTGTTTAAATACCCCCAGTGATAGAGAATTTGCTGTCCCCTGAAGAAGTCTATCCCATGGCTGGAGAGCTCAATTATTAGAAATAATTGATATTTACTAGAAATAACTAATAAATATTAGTAATAATTATTAGGCATACAATTCATATTGTTAGGAATAATTACAGGAGACTTCATAGACCAGAGATAATCTTAGCATGGCTCCCCCAAATAATGGACGAATCATCCATGATTCGGCCTGTCGTTTACTTCCAAAAATCACTGTTGCCTAGATATTTGGATCATTTGTCTCATACACCAGATCAAAGCATCTCAGCAGATGAACTTTCCTGTCCTTTGAGGTGAATAATACCAAAGCTGAACAATGAGATCCTCTTCATAGGCACCCTCAGTGGGCCCACTCTCCTTCTCAGACTCTATCTGTTTCTTGCTCTGTGCTTTTCAGACAAACTGTTGAGCTTCAGGCCCATGTTTCTGAAACCTGGAAAAATTATAATGAATCGTGTCCACTGAGTCTTAAAAAAACATGAAGTTGCATTTGCAATGATTTTCAACCAGCTACCAGAAACCTGAAGTCATGTGTGTGAATCATCACCTCCTTTTTGACTTTAAAACAGTGCTTAAGAGAAGGATCAAGTCACAGTAGATTCAAGGATAATGCACTGTATTTTCATTTCCAAGAAATGCCCTCAGAAGGTAGATGTTAATTTAGCAAATGGAAGTACACAGATAGAGATGTCAACTGTGAGTCCTATCAGCCACAATTTCCTCAATGACACTTTCCTTTTTGAAGGGGATGACACATTTCATTAATCAGTTTCATCTCACTGAAGATAGCCTCAGTTGGATATGATTTGCACAATAATAGACATGACTGGTTTGGGGGAAATTATATTGAACAGAATTGCACTTTAAACAGCCTTCTTCCTATTTCCATTCAGCCTGTTCCATTCTGGGTCAAAGGGGTGAAAATATTAATTAAATAAAAACATGTGTCCTGAAAACAAAGACCATTCTTAGTAGTTGGAAAAGTGAAATAGGACATTTGTTCAATAGCAGAACTTTGATTTGTTTAATTAGAATGTTTTCCCTTCCATCAAACTCAAGCTCATCCTTAAAGGAAATGAACTGATTTCTGCACTGTCAGCAATTTGAAAAAATCTGTCAGATAATGACAATCTAGAGAATTGCATGAACACTGACGAATGGTAAAATACTTTAACAAACAGAAGTAGTGTATAAAGGTAACACTCTAAACACACATTGGTGTATGTGTGTGCACATGTGTATATGTGTGCAGGTATGTGTGTCCACATCGCCTTATGCTATTCACTGATTCATTACCAGGTCTTCAGACTTAAGAGACAAAAATGCAAACTACCAAACTAAGAATAAACAATTTAGAACATGTATACCATTTATCGTATTGAGTTCACACACATCTAGTCACTCTGTGCCTTCCCAAACTCCATGTATTTTCTTGCATTTACTCATGGAAACTGGTATTTTGCAGGTTTTTTTGCCCTGAGCTAACATCCATTGCCAATACTCCTCTTTTTTTTGCCTGAGGAGTTTAGCCCTGAGCTAATATCCAAGCAATCTTCCTCTATTTTGTAAGTGGGTTGCAACCACAGAATAGCTGATGAATGGCATAAGTCTACACCCGGGAACCAAACCCACAAATCTGGCTCGCTGAAGAGTGGTGCACTGAAATTTACTAATCAGGCCATGGGGCCGGCCCTTGAAACTGGTATTTTGAGACTAACTCCTTACTGTTATCCCTCCTATACTAAGACATGAAAGATTAGTCACTAGAAGTCCAAAAAAAGAGCTTACCATATACCTAAACAATAGTCTTTCATGAAACATATTAAAAGAAAAAAATTGGCAAAGAATTAAAGTTAACATAAAATTAATAAAGTTAATACGTCAACTGTATCTACTGCCTATTCTGGGAAAACTTGAATATATGATTCTTGTCAATTAAGAAGTCTACACACATGTTTGCTGATATACCAAATAGAAACAGAAACCCCTGAAAAGAATCCTCAGTCTGTGCAGGTGGTCACATCCATGGTTGGCTCTGCCAGAGTAACGGTGAGAAACCTAAGAAATCTCATGTCTGGATGAAAGAGTGCCATATTATCTCTGCATTAGATAACCATGTAAACATGTGTTTCTTAGTTCCTGCCAGTACTTGTGTCAGCATCCATCTACCATTAATCCCCTGCCCCCTATTGTGACAGCACAGAGCAGGGAAAGTATGCAGAGGAAAAGAAAACTTTCACAGAGGGGAAAGGTTTTAAAGATGACAAAACAAGATGACTGGTGAGCAGGCTTTAGAAGAAGACACTGGCCTATTTGTGTAGGAACGTACCTCCCTGACTGGAGTTAAGCTGTTAACTCTAGGAGAGTGGGGTGCATAATAAGAGGTATTATTTTAATCCCTATGGCAACTGGCAGTGACAGATGGGAGGCACAAGGAGGAAGAAGACACTACAGATGAAGTCTAAAACTGAGTTATAGTTCTGTGCTTATAATGTGTAATCTTGCTCAGGCTATTAAATATTTCTGTATCTCAGTTTCCCCATCTGTACAAGTAGAGTATATTTCAGAGTAAGATTACAAGAATCACATACAATACTCTTGGTTGAAAATCCTTAGAAATCTGTACAACTGAACACCAATATGAGGTGCAGTTGTTTTTAAGAGTAAATGCCATCAACCAAAGGGACATAAATGATTTTTACTTGGTTCTACATAAAAAACATAATTTATAGGAAAGTCAGCTGTAGTAACTGAGATAAGAGATCATTAAGTTTTCAACATATATGAAATGATTAGGTTTCAAATATATAAACAGCTCCCACAAACCAATAATAGAAATTTAAATTACACTATGAAAAATGAGCAATGGAAAGTGACACCTACAGGGATTTTAAACACGTGAACAGATTAACCTAATTTATACAAAAGGAACAAACTAAAATTATTATTGATCTACTGGGTAGACAAGGGGTCAGCAAACTATGGTCCCCAAGCCAAACCTGGCCTACCATCAGCTTTCGTAAATAAAGATTTATTGGAACAAAGCCACATCCATTCATTTACAAATTGTCTATGGCTGCTGTCACACTACAGTGGCAGATATGTGTAGTTGAGACAGAAACCACAAGTCTAAAATATTTACTCTCTGGCCCTTTACAGAAAGTTTGCTGACTTGGGATAGACACAAGCTACACGTTTTATAATACTGTGTGTTGGTAACAACGTGGTGAAGATGTACTTTCATATGTTGTGGTTAAGCTAAATTATTTAAACCTCTTAAAACCAATATTCCCACAGCTATATAAATTTAAAATAGCTATGAAATCCAACCCCTACACAAAGGTGCATGAAGTTTCTTTTTACTGTTTCCTGTTTTATAGCAGCAAGTGTTTGGAAACAACCTAAATGTCCAACCATGGCAGGCCAGCCAATGAATTGTGGTCTGTCTATATAGTGACTGTCATAGGACCTTTCTGTAATGAGGTAGATTCGTATGTCAAAATTTTATATTAATAAGCAGAAAAGGCAAAATATAAAGGATGATGTATTGCACTGACATTTAAATGCTATTTAGAAATGAATGTCTCCAGAAGGATCCTCTACACAAAAGGAACAGTGGTGGTTTCTAGGAGAACTGAATGAAAGGTGCATTGGAGTGCAGGCAGATCATTGTCCATACGCCTTGTGTTATACTGGAGTTTTAACCACGGGTACAATTAATTTTTCAGAAATAAGAACAAATACCTGGTCTGCTTAAAGGAAAAGCAGTTCAGGTCTTAACATCTGAAACACATTTGTGGATGCAGTGAAAATGGCAGGCTTAAGAAATAGTACATAAAAGAAAGACAGGGCAGGCCAATACAAAGTCATGGAATGAGTAAACGGAGGTAACATTACAGCTGGGGAGGTTTAAAGGAAAGTAAGAAAAGAGGAAAGGGATACTATGAAATTAAAGAGAAAATGAGCACAGGAATATTCCCTTCCCCAAATCATTTTGACTGACATAATGATAAATTTAAATTTCTTCGGCAGCATATAGTGGATCAACAATTAAAACAATTAAGCTGAGTCCATGCCAGTTCAAATTAACCAGAGGGGAAAAAGGTGTGTTTGTGGGCAACAGACTACCAATGAATCAAAATCCCCTGAAATATTGCAAAGATGTTGCACAAAATGAATTAGTTATAATTTAAAAGGTGTAGAAGGCTCATCATTCTACATGAGCCATCTTAGTAGAATTAACATTAGCAATTACTTAGGAAGACTAAATATTATATAAATTGCTTCACAAATGGTAAATATTGTTACATGTTTTATAAAAAGTGGCTGTTTTCTATTTCTTAGATGAAACTTCGTAGTTTTTAACTGTTTATTTTTTGTATTAGGGCAAGACTTTAACTGAAGCAATGAGCATGTCCTAGCTGCAGAATCCCTCCCTCTTTACTTTTCCCTTCTCCTAGAGCACACACTACCCACGAACAAAGCCAACTCCAGTCATTCCTGAGCCCACAACTGAACTCTGCCTTGGGGAACATATGTTGGCAAAAGAAAGAACAGGCAATTAAAAACCCAAGCAAACACAAAGCAACATCCATGCATTACTATGTAATTTCAAACAAAAAGTAGCTTCTGGTAGGCATCTTCCCTGAGGTTAATAATTACAATGTTTCCCAAAAAATAAAAATCTATTTTTATGATGCTACATTTAAGGTATAGACACATGAAGCTGTCCTTCAATTTTTTAAAATGTGTCCAATATCATTCCCTCGTACCTTTCTCATGAATATGAAGAATATTAGTAAACACATTTTAAAAAGATCTACATTTTCCTAAATAATTGGTCTTACATAGGGGAGCACTAAATTTACTTTAACAACACTAAAGAGAAATGTCCAACATTTTCCCATAAATCCATCTCTGTTCTAGTGAAGAAAAATTGCCTTTTATAAGGTAAATGATTACACAATTTAATTTGTTTTCTGTTTAATTACATACAGTCTACAAAAGAGAATGGAATAAAAGTAAAATTGTTTCACTATTCATTAGTTTCTAGATATGCCAGCCCTTATGGTGAGATTGAGGATTAAAAGAAATACTTGCTGATTTTATACTCCAATAAAGCTGGAAAAAAAAAATGCTATCAGGAATACAAGTACATATCCACACATATTGAGGAGAAGATTTCTTACTCAAAAATTTAACCAATATTCCTAGATAAATAAGTAATTTTCAAATAAACTAGACACTCTGGAATTAAAAAACATATTCTCTAAAAGATTCCTGATTATCACTGATTATCACCTACTTTGTGCAATGTTTTTATCCTCAAAATATTTCAAACTGTTTAACTTCTGAATCCATCTCACCCCAAAATTCTTGAAGCAATAATTACAACTGGATTTCAAAACAAAATTCGAAAAAAAAGCACATGATCAAGCATACTATCAATAGCATGCTGTATGCTAATTTTTGTGGATGATATTTTTAAATGTTAAGAAAGCAGAAAATTTGATTGGAAAAATTAACCACTTTTTTGGGTAAAAAACAGATTTAGTACTTAAGAATATTTATCTCTATTTAAAGAGTCTATGTTGATGTTGTTTTAATAGTTCACGCTGCATAATTTGAGGCTAGAAATAAATACTTATTGAATGCAATTCTTGTCACATAAAAACATAGTTTGAATCCTTTCACTGAAGCTACATGGTTCCCCATCTGCCCCAAGGATATTTTTCAATGATGATTCCCTGTCTGAAATTTCTTTAAAGTTTGACTTGTTCGGAGTAAGATTGCCTATTTAATGCCTGTAAAATGTAATAGTAATTTGCTGAATTCTGAACTACTCAAGAGAATATAGCTGCAATAAAATATTTTACATTATCTTTTTAAATTGTTATCTCCTACCTTCTGATTTGTGCTAAAATTAGAAGAAATCAGATATCTAGATCTTGTAGTAGCAGACCAGTAATTCAAACCAATGCCCTTATTGAGAACAAATTAAAATTTGCATGATTAAAACAATCTTTAAAAACATGGCAATGCTAAAGCATCCTTAGTGATTACAACCCCAAAATTCACAAGAAAGTGATGATCCAGGTAGCCAGACCACAAGGACACCCAGTGCACAAAGCAGCTTTTCCAATCTAGAAGAAAACCTTTTCCAATCTAGAAGAAAGTGCTGTAAGGGGCCAATGTCAAACCCCAGTGTCTGCTGAAGGCCTGCAATCTGATAAGTTCTCCTTAACATTTTTCTCTTTCTGTGGGTTTCACCCTCAGGTCGAGCATGAAATCCAAGAAAATTCAGGTTGCAGGGGCCTGCAGGCCACCTCAACAACCACTAAATAGTTCAGACAACAGCAGGTCATGATAGATGAATGAATCTTGAATTGCAGTGGATATGGGTTGTCTGCCCTGTAGGAAGATGTCATTAACCCAAGTATCAAGAGAATTAGTGAAATAGAATATAGGTCTGGAGAAAAGATAATTCAGAATGAAGCTTAAAAATAAAATTATATGAAAATACAAAAGTAAGGATAAAAACGGAGTCACAGGGATAAAGTCTAAGCCATCTTCAAGTAGCCTACCAATAAGAGAGATGAAGGAAAATATAGCAGCAATATTTTCAGAGGTAATAGCTGAGCAATCTCAGAACTTAAAAAAAACACCATTTAAAAAGGTAACCACAATGAGATATCACCTCACACTTGCCAGAATAGCTATTATGAAAAAGACAGGAAGTAATAAGTGTTGTTGAGAATGTGGACAAAAGGAAAGCCTTGTGCATTGTTGTTGGGAATGTAAATTGATGCAATCACTATAGAGAACAATATACAGGTTCTTCAAAAAATTAAAAATAGGGCTGGCCCTGTGGCTGAGTGGTTAAGTTCATGTGTTTCACTTTGGCCCAGGGTTTTGCCAGATCAGACAGTGGGTACATACTAGCACCGTTCATCAAGGCTAGTTGAGTTAGTATTGCACATGGAAGAACTAGAAGGATCGAAAACTAGGATGTACAACTATGTACTGGAGGGCTTTGGGGAGAAGCAGAAGATGGAGGAGAAGAAGGAGAAGTAGAAGTAGAAACTTCACAAAAGATTTTAGCTCAGGGTCAGTCTTCAAAAATATAAAAATAAAAATAGGACTACCATATGATCCAGCAATACCACTTCTAGGTATTTATCTGAAGAAAATTACTAGTTCAAAAAGATATATGCACTTCTATGTTCATTGCAGCATTATTTATAATAGCCAAGATATGGAAGCAACCTAAATGTTCATTGGTAGATGAATGAATAAAGAAGATATACACATACACACAATGGAATATTAGTCAGCCATAAAAAAGAACGAAATCTTCACATTTGTGAAAATTTGGATGAGTTCTATAGGGTATGATGCTAAGTGAAATAAGCCAGACAGAGAAAGAATACCATATGATTTCCCTTAGCTATGGAATCCAAAAAAAACAAAACAAATAAACAAAACAAACAGAAACAGATTTATAGATATAGAGAACAAATTGGTGGCTGCCAGAGGAGAGGGAAGTGGTGGGTCTAAATGGTTGAGAGGGATAAGAGGCACAAACTTCCAGTCATGAAATAAATAACTTATGGGAATCTAATGTACAGCATAGAGGTTATAGTCAGTAATATTTTAATAGCTTTATATGATGGCAGATGATTATTAGTCATATTAGGGTGATCATTTTGTAATGTAAATAAAGGTGAAATCACTGTGTTATACACCAGAAATAATACAATATCATATGTCAATTATACTTCAACTTTAACAAAGTTGAATGTAATTAAGGAATTTTAATCAGACAAATTAAAAACATATGACACCTAGTTGCAACACAGTAAAACTGCAGAAACACAAAGGTAAACAGTTGTAGAAGCATCCATGGGACTGAGATGTAGACAATGCACTATTTTCAAAGGAGTGACTATTAAACTCCGCTAAATTCTCTATAACAGCAATGGAATCCAGAGAATAGAATGATTTCTACGATGGCAGAAGGGAAATATTTGAAAATTAAATTTCAGTGAGGATGTTCTTCAGGAGAAGAGTATGATAAAGACATTTTCAGACAAGTTAACAGAGGTTTTCAACAGCTCATATGCTCTGAAAACACTTTTTAGGTCATCAGATTTTTTTAAGAGCAGGCTCACAGATAGAATTAGAGGCAGAAGGAGCAAAGTGATATAACTGTGGGGATATCAAAATAAGTGTTGACTAAATTAAATAAACACACGTTTGCTATTAGATATGTAACAAATACAAAAAATCAAATGGGAGTAGTAGTAGACAAGTTCGGTGGATGAAGATGGAGCTTCTGGTGCCCAGGGTTTTGCTGGTTTGGGTCCTGCAAGCAGACATGGCACTACTCGTCAGGCCACATTCAGGCGGCATCCCACATGCCACAACTAGAGGCACTCATAACTAAAATATACAACTATGTACTGGGAGGATTTGGGGAGAAAAAGCAGAAAAAAAGAGAAGATTGGCAAAAGTTGTTAGCTCATGTGCCAATCTTTAAAAAAAATATATATAAGAACAGTAGCTAACAACAAGTTAAATCAACACATGGTAGAGTGAAGAATCAAACCTAAAGTTAGTGGTTGAAAGTACAATCAAAAAGATAAACTAATGAGTTCTACCCACCAAAAAGTGAAGACACACATATCCTGGGAATAAAAATAAAGAACACCACTGTAAATAGATACAAGATAATTATTAACTTCTGTAATTTGATGACTTTGAAATTTTAAAAGAAATGGAAAAACTTCCAGAAGAATATAACTTAACAAAAGTGACTCAAAAATAAATAGAAAACCTGAATGATCTCATAACCATTTAAGGTATCAAATTGTTTGTTAAGACTCATGCCAAAAGAAAACTCTGTGCATAAATGGCTGCACTTGTAGTTCCAGAAAACACTGAGGAAGAAATATTCCCAATGATAAACTCTCCAATTATGTATAAGAAAAAGACGTATTCATCAATTTGCTGTAGAATAGTGTAACATGCATCCCAACGCAGCAAGAAATAAGATTAAAAAAAGGTTAAGCCAAGTCACTCATGACTAATATTCAGCAACATATAGAAAGCATAATAGACTGCTACCAAGTTGGCTTTATTCCAAACTACGAAGTTTCATTAAACTAGAATATGTAAATATATTCTATATATTCTGTAGAGAGATACAGATTTATATCAGACAAAATTAATATAGGATCAGAGTAAGGTAAAAAATAGGACCAACTCATTACATGTAGAAAAAAAATCATAATAAAATGCAACATCTTTTTACAAATATTTTAACAAACAAAGAATGGAAGGGAACTTCTCCTGAAAAAATTCTCAGGTAAGAGTCTTTGGTAGGTAGCATCCCAGCTCATTAAATGTTTGAAACACTGTCTTTAAAGTCAGAATCAAAAGAAGGAAATACCAGAATCTGTTTCTATTTGGCATTGAGCTGGAGGCCTTAGTTATTGCAGTAGGGTGAGAAAAGGAAACATGTATAAAAATAGTAAAGGAAATATCAAAACTGTTTTTATGCACAGATGAAATGTGTGCATGTAGAAAACCCCAAACAATAACAACAGTTAATAAATAAATTTGCTGTTTATACAATTAATATTAAAAAAAAATCTTGCATTTTGTAGTTCAGCAATAACAGTAAAGATTTTAAAAAGATAAACACTAATGATAGTTCTGAAAACATCAATTCCCACAAATCAGTTAAGCTGTGTGCAAGAGATTTATTCAGAACACTGTAAAATATTACTGAGAAAAAAATAGAAATACCTACATAAGTGTTAAGGATATCCCGTTTTTGTGAATTTTTCTATCAAATTAAAACATATCCAATAAGGCTGATCTGCCCAAAATGTTAATTCAATTCTTAATTAAAAGTCATATATTTGTTTGTTTCTTCTTCTAAGAGAAAATCGTAATGTTTATACAAATCTGCAAAGCTTTCAAACAGAAAAGAATAACTGTGTACAAGTTAAAACAATCTATTTTTCTGCAATCTTAATTATTTTTCATTTCCTAACAGTTGTAAGTTAATCATTTGAAAATAAAATACAATAAACTTAAGAAAAAGAAAAAATGCGAATCTTCAAAAATAGGTATAACTCTCTTTAAAAAAGAACAAGAAGAAAAATCTTGTTATACCGTATATTATGAATTATTATAAATACAGTGTTTAAGAAAATATGAACTTGGCACAGAGTTAGACAAAGAAACCAACAGAAGTTTAGAGATATGGGATACATCTTTTTAAAAATAAACGCTACTGAGATATTTAATTGACTACATGGAAAAATAAACTGTACACTCATACAATACAGAAGTATCAACTCTCTGTGGATTTTTAACATCAAAGACAAAAATAAACTGCTTGAAGGTAATACAGAAAGATGTGCCCCTCTCTCTGGATAGGAAAAGATAGTTTAAACAAAACTCCAAAATTACTAATCCTAAAGCAAAATATTCTAAAGTAAATATGTTAATTTTAAGAACTTTAGCTCATGAAAGGACGTCAATAAGCAGTTGAAAGGGGAGCCAGAGGGTATAAGATATTTGCTCTATATTTTGTTGCATAATTGTTGGAGCACTCTAACCAAAACAAAGCAAAAGAAAAAAATAGACAACCCAATAGAAAAATTGGTAAAAGACAGACACTTCACCAAACATGAAATACAAATGGCCAATAGATATCTGGAAACATCAAGAAACAACAAATTACAATTCCATGAGTTTCCACACACACCCGCTAGATTGGAAAAAAAGATAAAATTTAGGTCCGCCAAATCTTTGTGCAGATTTCACATCACTGCTGAAAACATTTATTTCCATATTGGAAAAGAGGTCAGCCTTGTCTAAACTAGAAAAGATTTAAACCAGCAATTCCATAACAAGTATTTGCCTCAGAAAATCTGTACTTATGAAAAATGAGGATGTGTATCCAAGAATGGTTATAACACCACTGTTTGCAAAAGTCAAGGCTGGAAATAATACACATATCTATTAACAATAAAAAGGAGGAATACCTTTTGATACATCCATACAATGTAATACGCCTCAAGAATTAAAAGGAGTGCAGTAGTTCTACATAAAGCAACAGAAACAGACTTTAAAAACATAATTGCACGTGAAAAGAATACCTCAGAAAAGAATATAAGGTTCCATTTGTTTAAAGTTCCCAAACACGTAAAATTTAACTATGTGATTTGGGGATGTCTATACTGATGGGAAAAGTATAAGGGAAAGAAAGGAAGTGATTTGCATAAAAGTCAGAATAATGCTCATCACCTGAGCAGGGAAAGAGCTATGACAGAATGAGTCAGGTACTTCTGTGAAGACTGAGACATTCCATTTCTTGACAGGGTTAATGGTTACTGGAATATTTGTTTTATGTTTTTATGTTGCACCAAACATTGATGCTGTATGAACTTTTCTATCTGTGTGCTATATTTCAGAGTTATTTTATTTTTAAATTAGTGTGAAACTAACTGCAATGTAAATGTTGACCAATTTACCTTCTACATCTGTATTTGTAGCTTCTCAAGGGTGTCTGTAAATTGTGCATCTTGCCCTTGAAGTAAATACAGTCAGGAACATCGCCACATCACTGGAGAGCTGTTCACACTAAGGGAGGAATCGTGGAATGACAATTCTGTCCTCCACAGCCAAAGAATCAGGAGAGATATTGGGGAGCTCCCATGTAATTTCCCAGGCCCTTCAGGCATTCCTGGGTTTGCATTCTTTCCTACAAGACCAGCAGTGATTGAGTGCCCTGAATCCCCTCATCCCCAGATGTCAAACTACCCTATAAATAGAGCTGTCTATTCATACTTCCACACCCATACTCTTGTCCATTGTGTTGTCTGAGTTGTATACGGCAGTTATTTTTTCTTGTTATATGTCTGCACGTACAATAATTGATTGGTACTTCCTAAGGAAAGTTTAGACAAATTGCTATTGTATCTTTAGCAATTCCTCTAGCCACATGAAATATTCAGTTATTTCTATCGAGACAATGTTATCAATTTTTAACTATTCAAAGGCACATTCAATAGAAAGCAGATTACCTAGGTTTTAAAATTGAGCTGGCACCTTCATTGTTTATTGGTGACTGTGTAACCGGACAAAATTACTTTGTAGATGCATTGAACAGTCAGGAACCATTTCATCAAACAGATTTTTAAAAGGTGAGGCTTCAAAGGGGCTTTCTCAAAATAAGTATAGTAGAAATAATAAGTCCATATGAATGCTGTCCCTTGGAATGGTCAATTTGGAAAGCTGTTTATGTGGCACTTAGGTTACTTAAAATATTTTGATTTTCTCTTTTCAATGTTCCTTAAGAATTAGTTGAAACAAGCTTACATTTATTTATATCCGTACCTTGTTTTTGAATTAGAATTGCATTATACCATGAGGTCACTGACCTTACTCAACAGAATCTTGGCTCTTCCCAAATATAAATCCCTCCTTAAGGATTAAGAGCTACCTCACAGCAAGATATTAAAAATAGGTTAGCATGGTCTCTGAAGCAATTTAAAGTGAGCAGAAACATAAAGTTTGAGCAGTCTTATTGTATTAGTATATTGCCTTCAAAGTGACTAATTTGTATATAATCATGCTCATTTGGAGTGTATAATTTCTGATACACTTGCCAAATTATATCAGTCTAATTATGTAACAGTCAGCACTCATATACCTTCAATGTTTCACTATTATTAATTTCCCAACTATCATCATCTTTCAGTAGATGAATGGATAAATAAACTGTGGTACCTCTAGAGAACAGAATATTATACAGCACTAAAAAGAAATGAGACATCAAACCACGGGAAGACATGGTAGAACATTAAATGAACATGGCTAAGTGAAAGAAGCCAATCTGAAAAGGCTACATACTATATGATTCCAACTACAGGACATTTTGGAAAAGACAAAACTATGGAGACAGTAAAATGGTCAGTGGTTGCCAGACATTAGAGTAGAGGGAGGCATGAATAGGCAGAGAAAAGAGAAATTTTAAGGCTATGAAACTACACTATATGATGTTATCATGATGGATAGATGTCATTATACATTAGTTCAAACCCACAGAATGTACAATACCAAGAGTGAACCCTAATGTAAATAATGACTTTTGAATGATAATGAGGTGCCAATGCAGGTTCATCAATTGCAACAAATGTCCCACTGTAGTGGGGGCTGTTGTTAGGCAGGGAGGCTGTGCACATGTAGGGGCAGGGGGTCTATGGAAAATCTCTGTACTTTCCTCTCAATTTTCTTGTAAATCCAAAACTGCTCTAAAAAATTAAATCTTTAAAAAACCCAAACATGTGAACACCAGACTTTGAGGGAAATGGAGATCTGAAGGAAACAAAAATAAGTCTCAAATAATCCCTGAATATACAGTGAGTATTTTGGGAATAAGAGAAAATGGTGTATCTATTACGCAAACGATGCTATGAAAACAGTTCCCCACAAAATTCTTAATTTTTTTAATATTACAATTACAATTTTATTTTATTTTAAAATTGTTTAAATTTCATTTTAAAATTTTAAAAATTAAAGAGGTACACTAGTTGGACATAAAAATTAAGCAGAATGTCAATTTTGTAGAGAGTAATACAAAAAATCTGAGAAAGTTAGAAAAATAATTAAATAGTTTAAATATCCAACTTATAGAATTTGGGAGATTTTTTAAGACAGGAGTGTAAAAAATAGATAGAAATTGCCAAGAAAAAAAATAAACCAGAACATTTCCCAATATGACAGGGAATGAGTCTCTAAATGGAGAAGTACTGTCTTCTGTTCATAAAAACCTCGCACCTACTTACACCACACTGGAATTTCTGAAAGAAGGTTAAGCCAAAGATCTTGATGTTTCAAAAAAGAAAACCTAATGCAAACTAAAGTAATTTACATATGAAGAAAGAGAATCAGAATTACATAAGAGGGGCCGGCCCAGTGGCTCATTAAGTACCCATGCTCTGCTTTGGCTGCCCGGGGTTCCCAGTTTGGATCCCTGGTGTGGACATGGCACTGCTTGCACACCATGCTGTGGTAGGTGGCCCACATATAAAGTAGAGGAAGATGGGTAAGAATGTTAGCTCAGGGCCAGGCTTCCTCAGCAAAAAGAGGAGGACTGACAGATGCTAGCTCAGGGCTGATCTTCCCCGCCCCCCCCCCAAAAAAATTATGTAATATATAAACAAGACAAGACCATGGACATATTCATTCTGACTTTCACACATGTGCTATTTCAACCATTTATTCTTTTATTCAGCAAATCTTTGCTGAAGACCTGGTAGGTTCCAAAGACTGATTTAGACACAGAGGACAAGGCAGAATATAATCTGATCAAGTTAGGTTAAACAATGAGTACATTAACAAGTAAGTATATAGTGTGCTGAGTGTGATGGATACAGGGTAAGGGAGGCAAGGGTCTAGGGAGCCTTTAGCTGATAAAATCCCTCCTGTAGAATGATTACAATTAGATACATCTCTGGCCAGGTAATACAGCTCCACAAACACATGGCTTACAGAGCCAGTCGAGGGCTGAATGTCAGGCTTGTTCCCTTAGGCTCCTGCCTTTCCACAGTACATAGACTGAACAAGCTTAGGTGCCTGCAGGTGTTCGTTTCTATGTATACTCTTTTTATTATTTCAAATTGCAAGAAGAGTGATTCTATTTGAGTTGCAGCATAATTTGCCTATCACCAAAACAGCAAGTCTGGGATCGCTTGCAATGAAAACACACATTTATGGAGCAGTTCTAGAATCAGGAGTCATGGCCCAGAATTCAGGGGTGAAATATGTTACCATCTCCCTAAAAGATTGGCACCTGTTTTAGGGTGGCATTCAGATCTAAGGTAGGAAAAAGTAAGAAGAAAGTGGAAATGGTCATTTATTTGTTTATTTGTAAGGGAACAAATTCAGACAAGACATTGTTCTTGTTAGGGACTGCCTCCTGTCTGCTCCACACATGCCTTAATATAAACAAAGTGGAAGCCTACCTCTCAGAGGCCAGCAAAGTGAGAGGATGGTGGCAAACTTTCTATTTACCTCTGATTTTCAGCTTATTCCTGAAAGGATAGGCAGATCTGTATGGCCATGGTACCTGCAGCTGACAGCTATGCTAGGAGATTCCATGAACTATTATGTTGATGAGCAAGACAGAAATAGATCAGGCAAGGGGTGAAATCACTGCACTAGAGACCTGCTAGTAAATAACTTGTCTTCCTCAGGATGTAGTTGTTCAGAGGAAGACATGAAGATTATATCCATCAGTGATAATAACAGTAAACAAGTGTGACTGGTGACAGCCATTGATTAAAATCCTGAGAAGACACGGAACATCTATTGTGGCTGATAATGCTACTTAGTTATAATTGAAACAGATGAGAAAGAACTACTAATTCCATGTCCAATGTGAAGACAGGCTTCTGTTTTGTTATTGTACCTTCACTTTAATTTCCTTACAGTTAATAATTTGATTCCATGTAATGAATAGGTCAAAAGGCAGGAAAAGAGAATTTTAATACATTTTGACTAGTTGGATTCTTTGACAACAGATGGGCTGCCTCATGAGAGATGCAGTTTTGTGAACAAAGGATCCTTACATGGACCTGTTCTTGCTATCTCAGTATACTCTAAGTCCCAAAGCAGACAACAGAATGCTATGAACAGTAGTGCTTACTCTTGGCCAAACACTCCTATAAACTGCATTGTCATCTAATCTAATTATCTTTACTGGTAGACCTTATGAGGCATTGAGAAACAAACAAAAAAAAACTAAGGTTTGTCAGACACAGAAAGATTAACTAACTTTCCCAAGATCCAGACAGAGATAGAAGTGCCCAAGCTAGGATTCAAATCCAGGGAGTATGGCTTCAAAATCTGTCCTATTGGTTCCTGAAGTTTCAAAACTTCCTCCGGGAAGGTGCTTAATGGGCACCAGTAAACATCCCCATATCTAAAACAAGGTTTCTCAACTTCAACAGTAGTGACATCATGGATTGAATGACCATTATTAAGGGCTATTCTGTGAATGGAAGGATGTTTAGCAGCATCCTTGGTTCTCTAGCCACTAGATGACTCTCCCTGACTTCAAATTGTGACAACCAAAAACGCCTCCACACATATCCAAATCTCCCTTTGGAGGAAAACTCATCCCAAGTTGAGAGCTAATGGCCTAGAATAATCATCCAATAAATGAGTAGGACAATGCTTTGACTTAGAGCATGTTGGCACTGTTGACTTTTGGAATCAGATAAGTTTTTTGGGGAGTTGTCCTGTGAACTGAAGGATGTTTTGAAGCATCCCTGGCATCCACCTGATGGATGACAGTAGCCCTCTCCACTCTCATACTGACAACCAGAAATGTCTCCCAACATTGTCAACCTGTGGGAGGCACAATCACCCATGGAAGAGAGCCATGGTTCTTAATCAAGGAGATAGTCCAAAGATACAAAACTTTCTAAGAGTCTTAAGCCTGGCTCTTCCATCTTTAACTCATCAGCCTCATTCAGGTTTTAACAGACAGAGAAAAGAATATGCCAGGGAGCGGGGCGGTTTAAGACTCTGGGGGGTTCCTAGAGAGGGGGCCCTGTGAGCTGTTATGGTGATGGAGCCAAAGATGGACCTTCTAAAAAGAAGCCTTCTTTGGTCATCTAGAAACAGACACTGCTCAAGAGAAACAACTCTAAAGACGAGGTTAGTCCAAATGGATAGATCCATCAGAACAAAGTTATGGATGGGAGTCTTCATTAGAAGAGAATTAACCCAGGTCAAATGAACTGCAGTTGGTAGGACCCACCACAGAACCCTGGAAATCATAAATGCCTCTAAAGTAAAATTCAGTTGTAGACAACTACTGTTCTCAGAGGATGGAAGCTCAGATTTTAACTCTACAGGTCATGTAAGTTTGCCTTTTTTCCTCATTTCCACTCTCCTCTTGACGAAGAAAGAAGTCAACATCACCCTCTTTTTGCTGAATATTTGCCCAATCTTTGTCTGGTGCCAGAAATGAAAGTGAAAAAAAGAAGAGACAGGAGTGACATGAGCAGCACAGCAGAGTGAGCAGTTTTCTTTGTCTCTCCCTCTTCGAACTACAAATAATTGGACATTCATTGGTCAACAAATGATATCCACACAGCACCTCAGGGCACCTGAGGGAACCGTGCTGCTATACTCGGAAGGTGAATGGACTCCCCTCCACCGATGGAGGTGGAGATAGGTGAAAAGTCTCTGACGAGCAGACAGGCTAGTGCCTTCAAGTGACTCTCTACCTGCCGATACGCTCATAGCATTGCCATGGTACTGAGGGCAGGCACGTGCAGCCACAAGGAAAGCCTCTGCTCAGTGTTTGTGGACAGGCCTGGTAATCACAAGGCTGGGAGGACCCGGGGCAGAAGTAGCACAGCTGGGTGAGATAACCACAGGCTGCAGTAGATAGCTCTGCTGTGCCCTATAGAGGACAAGTGAGGTCCTTCAAGACCTGATGGTTGCAGAGCTGTGAGTCTAAGTGAACCTGCTCCCGACCACTGTGAAAGCTCATAACACCACTGCAGACCCTAAGGAGGGAGTGTGTCTAGGTGGTCTGCAAGAGCAGGCAGCAGCAACCTGAAACCACCTTGTTGCTGTCCCCACAGCTCATGAGAGACCCTACAGGGTCCCTGCAATCACGAGGAGAAGCCTAGTCTGAGTCAGGGACAGCTGATAGGGATCCTGGTCAGTGAAGATTACATAGCTACTGCCCCCTCCTCCACCAGTAGAAGCAAGTGGAAGCATAACCAAATTCTGTCTCTGGGCTGAGGCATAAATCCATACCATCAAGCAGTACAAAAAATATATTAAGTCTCGAGAACAGAATGAAAATGACAAGTACCCAGAAAACAATCTCAAAGACACTGCAATCTATAACCTAACAACAATGAATTCAAAACAGCTATCATTAAAAAAATCTCAATGAGTTAAAAGACAATATACATAGACAACTCAATAAGTTCAGGAGTTTTGTTACAAAAGAGCTTGACAGTAAAAGAAAAACCAATCAGAAATGTTGTAGATGAAGAACACAATGGAGGAGATTAAGAAAAATCTGGACTATCTGGAAAGTAAAGTCGATAACACGGAAGACAGAATTAGCAATTTGCAGGACAGAAATATAAATATCTGACTCATTTAGGAAATGAAATATAAGGACTATAGGTATCACAGAGGAAGAAGAGAAGGAGAACAGGGCAGAAAGCTTGTTCAAAGAAATAATGGCTGAGAACTTCCCAAACCTGGGGAAAGAGATGGAACTCCACATGACAGAAGCTAATAGATCTCCAAACTTAATCAATGTAAAAAGACCAACCCCAAGGCGTATAGTGATGAAGCTTGCAAAAGTCAACGACAGAGAAAATATTAAGGGAAGTGAAGCAGAAGAAAATAACCTACAAAAGAACCCCCATAAGGCTTCCAGCAGATATCTCAGCAGATACCTTACCAGCTAGAAGAGAGTGGAATGATATATTCAAGACTCTGAAGGACAAAATCTTGCAGCCAAGAATACTGTCCAGTGAAAATATCCTTCAAATATGATGGAGAAATAAAAACTTTCCCAGATAAACAAAAGTTAAGGGAGTTCATCACCACATGACCCCCACTACAAGAAATGCTCAGGAAGACCCTCATACCTGAAAAAAAGAAAAGAAAAGGGGTTACAAAACCCAGAGCTAAGGAGATAAGTAGAAAGACAAAATCAGAATGTTGCAGCTTTCCATCAGAACAGGTTAGCAAAGGCTAAGTAGAACATTAAAGATAAAAGGAAGGGAAACACCAAGAATAAATATAGTCTTGTCATTTTAACCACAAACTCACTACACAAGAATGAAGAAAAAAAAAAAAAGATCTGACAATAACAACCCAGAAGGGGAAGAGGCAAGGGATGGAACAGTTTAATCTAAGGAAATAAGAGGCTATCAGAAAATGGACTATCTCATCTATGAGGTGTTTTATACAAACCACATGGTAACCACTAAACAAACAAAAAGAATAAGGACGCAAATTACAAATAAGAAGAAAGCCAATATAGAAAGCTACCTACCTGAATTGGTAGTCCAAAATTCATGGGACAAGAAACAAAGGAAATGCAAGAGAAGTGGAGAACAAGCAATAAAAAGGCAGCATTAGGCCCCCACATTTCAATAATCACTCTAAATGTAAATGGATTGAACTCTCAAATCAAAAGACACAAAGTGGCAGGATGGCTTAAGAAACAACACCCAACCATATGGTGCCTCCAGGAAACATACCTCAGCCCCAAAGACACACACAGACTTAGAGTGAGGGATAGAGGATGATACTGCAAGCTGATAATGAACATAAGAAAGCAGATGTTACCATACTTATATCAGAAAAATTGAACTTCAAGGCAAAACAGGTAAAGAGAGACAATGAGGGGCAGTTTATAATGATAAAAGGAACACTCCACCAAGAAGACATAATACTTATAAATATATATGTACCAAACACAGGCACACCAAAGTACATAAAGCAACTATTAACAAAACTAAAAGGAGATATTAACAACAATACAATAATATTAAGGGACCTCAATCCACCCCACTAACACCAATGGATAGCTTATCCAGACAGAAAGTCAACAAAGAAATTGTAATATTAAATGATAAACTAGACCAGATGGACTTAATAGATATATATAGAACACTCCATCCAAAAACAGCAGGTTACACATTCTTCCCAAGTGCACATGGAACATTCTCAAGGATAGACCATATGTTGGGCAACAAAGCAAGCCTCAACGAATTCAAGAGGGTCAAAATAAAATCAAGCATCTTTTCTGACCATAATACTATGAAACTAGAAATCAACTACATGAATAAAATTGAGAAAGGGGCAAAAATGTGGACATTAAACAACCTGCTACCAAACAACCAATGGATCATTGAAGTAATTCAAGGAAAAATCAAACATTATCTGGAGACAAATGAAAATGAAACCATTCCTTACCAACTCATTTGGGATGCAGGAAAAGCAGTCCAAAGCGGGAAATTCATTGCAATGCAGGCTCACCTCAATAAACAAAAAAAATCTCAGGTAAGCAATCTCAAACGACTCCTAACAGAATTAGAAAAAGAACAACAAACAAAGCCAAACTCACTAGAAGGAGGGAAATAATAAAAATTAGAGTAAAAATAGATGAAATTGAAACAAACAAAACAGTAGAAAGGATCAATGAAACAAATAGCTGATTCTTTGAGAAAATAAACAAACATGACAAACTTTAGCCAGGCTCACTAAGAAAAAAAGAGAGAATACTCAAATAAATAAAATTAGAAATGAAAGAGGAGAAATCACAACAGATATCACAGAAATGCAAAAGATTATAGGAGAACATTATGAAAAATTATACGCCATCAAATTGGACAACCTAGAAGAAATGGATAAATTCTTAGACTCTTACCACATCCCAAAACTGAAGCAGGAAGAAATAGAGAGTCTGAATAGATCAATCAAAGAAATTGAAACAGTCATCAAAAACCTCCCAAAAAATAAAGGTCCAGGAGCAGATGGCTTCTCTGGAGAATTCTACCAAACCTTCAAAGAAGATTTAATACCTATCCTTCTCAAACTATTCCAGAAAATTGAGGAAGATGGAGCACTTCCTAACACATTCGATAAAGCCAACATCACCTTCATCCAAAAACCAGATGAGGACAAGAAAAAGAAGGAAAACTACAGGCCAATATCACTGATGATATTATGAACATCGATGCAAAAATCCTCAACAAAATTCCTGCAAACCGAATACAAGGATACATTAAAAAGATCACACACCATGATGAAGTGAGATTTATACCAGGGATACAGGTATTGTTCATCCACAAGTCAATCAACATGATACACCACATTAACAAAATGAGAAACAAAAACCGTATGATCATCTCAATAGATAGAGAGAAAGCATTCAACAAGATGCAACATCCATTTATGATAAAAACTCTCAATAAAATGCATATAGAAGGAAATTACCTCAACATAAAAAAGGCCATATATGACAAACCCACAGCCAACATCATACTCAATGGGCAAAAAATGAAAGCCATAACTCTGAGAACAGTAACAAGACAAAGGTGTCTACTCCCACCATTCTTATTCAACACTGTATGAGAGTTTTGGGCCAGAATAATTAGGTAGGAAAAAGAAATAAAAGGAATCCAAATAGGCGATGAAAAAGTGACACTCCTGCTCTTTGCAGATGACATGATCTTATATATAGAAAACACCAAAGAGTTCATTGGAAAACTGTTAGAAATAATCAAGAGCTTCAGTAAAGTTGCAGAGTATAAAATCAACTTACATAAACCAATAGCATTTCTATAATAATGAATTAACAGCAAAAGAACTCAAGAACACAATCCCATTCACAATCACAACAAAAAGAATAAAATACCTTTGGGTAAATTTAACCAAGCAAGTGGAAGAGCCATACGACGAAAACCACAAGACTTTCCAGAAAGAAATTGATGTCGACATAAAGAGATGGAAAGACCTTCCATGCACATGGATTGGAAGCATAAAGATAGTAAACATAGTTAACATGTCCCTACTACCTACATCAATCTACAGATTCAATGCAATCCCAATCAGAATCCCAGTGACATTCTTTACAGAAATAGAACAAAGAATCCTAAAATTCATAAGGAGCAACAGAGGACCCCAAATTGTTAAAGAAACCTGAGAAAAAAGAACAAAGCTGGAGGCATCACAATCCCTGACTTCAAAACATACTACAAAGCTACAGTAATCCAAACTGCATGGTATTGGTACAAAAACAGGGGCACAGATCAATGGAACAGAACTGAAAACCCAGAAATAAAACCACACATCTATGCACAGCTAATGTTTGACAAAAGAGCTGAGGGCCTACAATGGAGAAAAGAAAGTCTTTTCAACAAACGATGCTGGAAAAACTGGACAGCCACATGTAAAAGAATGAGCATTGACCATTCTTTTTCACCATTCACAAAAATAAACTAAAAATGGATCAAAGACCTAAAGGTAAGACCTGAAACCGTAAGGCTTCTAGAAGAAAATATAAACAGTACACTCTTTGACTGCAGTATCGAAAGGATCTTTTCAGACGCAATGTCTTCTCAGACAAGGGAAACAACAGAATGAATAAACAAATGGGACTGGATCAGACTAAAGTGCTTCTTCAATGAAAGGGAAAACAGGATCGAAACGAAAAAACAACCCACCACTTGGGGAAAAGTATTTGCAAGTCACATATCAGACAAAGGGTTAATCTCCATAATATATAAAGAACTCACACAGCTGAATGAGAAAAAGTCAAACAACCTGATCAAAAAATGGGTAGGGGACATGAACAGACACTTCTCCAAAGAAGATATAAGGATGGCCAATGGACACATGAAAAGATGCTCAATATCACTAATCATCAGGGAAATGCAAATCAAAACTACACTAAGATATCACCTTACACCTGTTAGAATGGCAAAAATATCCAAAATCAAGAGTGACAAATGTTGGAGAGGTTGTGGAGAAGTAGGAACCCCCATACACTGTTGGTGGGGCTACAAACTGGTGCAGCCACTATGGAAAACTGTTGCTGACGAAATGAATACACGATCACTGGTTGCTGTGCAGTAGTCTTCTCCTCTATATCCCGAGCTAGCCGGGCTCTTTATTCTTCTAGCCCCTAAACAAAGCCGGCCTTTTGCCAAAGCAGTGAGTCAGCGACCTAAACCTGTGCAAGCGTCCCAAAATAATGACCTTTCCCCTACACATCTGTTCATAACAGGTTCCTTCATAATGTTTCAAACTCCCAAGATCCCAGGCTTGCTCCTTTTGAGGAGCTGTTAAAACATTCTTGTTTGCAAGCAATGTTTTCCCTGGGGCCTTGTGAGTTCACCAGGCAGAACATTCTGTTTGCAGAAAAGTCCAGCCAGTCTTGTGGATGTCTCGCGTGCAAGAACAGCCACATTTCATGCCAGGTCTCATTCAGAAAACAGTACAGAGATTTCTCAAAAAATTAAAAATAGAAACACCATATGACCCACCCATCCCACTAGTGCGTATCTATCCAAAGAGCTTGAAACCAGCCATTCCAAAAGTCCCATGCACCCCTATGTTAATATCAGCATTATTTACAATAGCCGAGACATGGATGCAACCTAACTACCCATCAATTGATATTTGGATAAAGAAGATATGGTAATACATACAATGGAATGCTACTTAGCCATAAAAATGATAAAACCGTACCATTCACAACAACATGTATGGACCTTGAGGGTATTATGTTGAGTGAAATAAGCCAGATAGGAAAGACAATCTGTATCACTCCACTCATGTAGTAGTTAAACATGTAGACAAAGAGAACTGATTAGTGGCTACCAGGGGAAATGGGAGGTGGGGGGTGGGCCCAAAGGGTGAAGTGGTGCACCTGCAACATGACTGACAATAATGTACAACTGAAATTTCACAGGGTTGTAGACTATCATAACCTTAAGAAAAAGTTAGAAAAAAAAAAAGAGAGAGAGAGAGAAACTGCGGTAGACTGAATTGGATAGTTCTGATCTGTGAGTGGCTAGAATTGCTATGCCTCATGCCTGCTATTTCAAAGATGAGGAAGCAGTCTACAGAATGCATTGAAATTTAAGCTATGGAAAATATAAATTTCCTTATCACTTAACCTATACTGAATAGCATTAGTTTTTACTTTACTGGAAACTGTTTTGGGTATCTATCTACAGGAGGATGGATAACTACTAACTACTAATGGGGTACTTTACACCAGACACCTACTAAGCACTGAGGGTTGGAATAAGACAACCCATGTGGTCCCTTGAATACCTTAGTCTCCTTTTAGCTGTCTTTTTAACATAATTATAATAAAGATTATATATCCCTCAACAAAACCAAACTGGTGGCTGTGTTGTGTCTTCTGCTATGTAGAATCTCACCATCAGACCTACCCATGAGACCTAGTAGTACAAGGATAATTTCATGTATCCTATGTCCCTTCTCTAAGATGCTTAGCAGATCTACAGAGACCATGAGATTGTCAGCTCAGTGGGAAAAGCCTCCAATATTCTGGCTAAGCTCTATAGAATGTCTTGCCTCCAACAGGGCTTATAAATAATTCTACCTGTTGGCAACATGGGAATCATGATGCAGACACTAGGGATGGCTGGATGGCAGACAGATAACACATTCACTATATTTTCACAATCCTTGTGAGCTAAGCACACTTATTGAGTGTCTCAATTCTAAAAATGTCTGAAGATGTACATATCATCACTATGTGTGTACATACCACTACTAAGAACTTAGTAAATCAGCAATAACAAAAATCATACCTTCTTTTTCTTTATTCTGTTTTTGGAAGATCAGCCCTGAGCTAACATCTGTTGTCAATCTTCCTCCTTTTTTATTTTCTCACCCTCCCCAAAGTCCCAAATGTAACATGAGTGCTAATGCATTTTGCAAAGTGGAAACTGAGTTCTGTAGTGTATAGCTGGAGAGGTCTGATCTCATCTAGGTAAGATGCTGACCAACAGCAAGACTTGGCCAGAGTTTAGGAATGAAGAGTGTATTTGGCTTTACCTAATACATAGATACTGGTTTGGGAACCAGCTGGCAAATGAACTGATGCTGAAGACAAAGGACACAAATTTTAGCGGACAGGACAAAAGAATTCTAAGGAGCTCCATGTAAAACACCAAAGATGCTCAACTTCAAAGAAGCTATGTTTGAGGGGGCATCAAGAAAGTGCTTCAATGAACAGGATTGGGCATCAGGCAGGGGTGGAACATCAGGTGGCTCTAGAATGAAAACAATGCATCTTGTTCTTTTGATCAGCAAGTGTCCCTTCTGATTTCCCCAACATCTACACCAATGACCATCTCCTTTTTTCTGAGACCTTGGATTGTAGCTCTTAATTCAAGAGGAAGTCAATATGCACCCGCTGTTTACACAAATCCATGAAGGCAGTGCCATCTATCAGACTGTATTTCTGTGAATGAAACCCTCTGTCTTATACTTAAAATTTATGTAAGCCTAGAACATACCTTTATTCATCATGCATTACATGCATAGATAGATAAAAGCATCCTGTCAAAGTGAAAAATAGTTAACCATCAAAGTGGCAACTGAGTTACTTCCAAAAGGATTCCCTCAAAAGTCAGACCCAGTTTAGTCTTCAAGACAGTGCCTTCATTGACATAAAGAAAAAGAAATCAAAATGAAATCAATAAAGCTTATCTGATGTCTACAGTTGTCCTAGAATCTCAGTTCTCAGCCTGTGGTTCAGGGTAGCCCCCTCAAGGTAAGAGTCTATCTTGGATGAATGTGTCTGGGACTTCCCTTTCGTCCTTACTTTTCGTCCAGCTTTTGCTGCCAAGTCCAATTTCTGTTATTTTTCTCCCCACTCCAGTCACTTAATTACTGGAAGATACCAGAGGGAGAAAGATCTATTTCCCACAGCAATGGGCTATGGGATGTGATTCATGGGATAAGGAAAAACCATTCTTTTGAAGCTGTGTCAGAGGTAATTAGAGAGTGACATTTTCAAGTACAATGTCCAAAGAATCCAACCCTGTGGACCTGCCCTCAGAAATAACAGTAAAAATCCAGGTCTCTTTTGTAACAGTTAATGAGGCAGGACCATGGAGGAGAACAGATAGTAATTGTATAGATGATAATTTCCTCGTAAAGATTTATCATGTTTATGCAAAAAGCCTGAAAGAAAATACTGTGTAATAAGATAATGTGGTTATTACAAGTCCAATTTGTTGCTCCTGTATAAGTTGTATGGGACTTGAAATTCTTTTTCTTGGAGTGTCTACTTTTTTAGGTGGTGGGAGAAAGTGTTGGATTATACAGAGTCAGATGCTGAGAATATTATATATGTATGTCATATATATATAAATATATTCTATTTAATATATAAAATATATATACATTGATATATTATATATAAATACATTTTATATGCATACATATAAAATGTACAAAATATGCAAAATATAAGATGTTATATATGAATTATACATACACAGATATATAAGAAGGCTCAGGAAAGTGTTATATGTATTAATAAACATTATATATATTTTATATATATTACTTGGAAAAAATATACATTTTATATATATATATACACTACATATTGTCATATATACATATATATGTATGTATATTTAATATATATGCTATATATTTATATATACATGTATGTATATATAGTATATATACCTATACATAAGTTCATATAGTATATATAGCATCTAGACATATATGCATATATATCTACATATATATATACAAAATTTTCCCAGTCTTCTGCCTGAGCTACTATTTCTTCTACAGTCTACTGAAATACCCTAACTTCTGCAACCTACTCTTAATTTACTACCCAAAAATATGTCCCTGCACAAAACAATTTCCTCTTACCTGCAGCTGGATCATGAACATTCTCATATGCAATGGGATAGAGAAAGGAGAGGCTTGGAGCTGGTCCTGTGGGAGTCAGGTGTGAGCACTGATGAATCATTCTAGTGGCTCTGTGTGGAACAGGCATGAGAGGGATGTGTTTGGAGAATAAAAAGGACCCATTTAAAAGGATGTTGATATTAGATTGTGTGGGAAGACGGACAAGGGAAGAGGGTGGAGAGGTGCAGGCAGGGTAGGGAGGAGGGAGAGACTGCATGAACACCCAGAAACTAAAATCTGCACTTTGGAATTCTTTCTCACAAGCTGTAAGTGGCTTTAAAAAGTTTGCTGAATTTTCATAACTAGAAAGAAATTGCAAAAAGGATAAAAGTAAAGTCTTTACTTTCATCCAGAGATGTGATCTGTGAATACAGGGATTTATAGTTTACATTCTTTTTAATAGATATAAATATTATTTAAATATGAAATTAAGATCACATAATATACACTGATTAATTTGAATTAATAAATTATTAAAAATTATTTTATTGGTTTCAAGTTGTCTTACAATGTGTAAATTTTAGGTGTACTTCACTACACTATTTTGGCTTTTTAAAACTTGGATGCATATTTTGAAAATTTTCTTTTGTTTTTCTAACTTGGTAGTCTTTCTCCAGTAAAAGTCTCTTAAAACTCCCTTTATCTCATGGAAAAACATAAATTAACAAAATTGAACCAAGAAAAAGTTAGAATACTTAGAGCAATAACCAGAAAGAGTGAGGGATTGGGGGTGGGGAGAGTGGAATGAAAAAGTTATCAAAGAATTATCTACAATAAATTCTTTTAGGTCTAGACCCATTTTGACAGACGACCCCTTTCAAAGTGTGGAATCATTCCATGTAAAGTACTGCGGAACATTGAAAGGAAGAAGAGTTTGAATGACAAAAATTTTAATTCCTTTTGTCAAGGACTAGCCAAGTATATGATTTGGGGCATATGACTCATGCTATTCAAACTTGGGTTTAACCACTGTAAAATTAAGATAGAAATAATCGCTAAAATTTATTTAGCCTTTGCTTGTGGCAGGCATCCTTATGAGCAATTTCTGTGTAATAACTATTTTAATTCTCACAGAGAATAAAAGAAGTTTTATTATCTACATTCTACCGATAAGAAAATGAGGCCCAGAGAGGGTAAGTAAATTTCTCAGTGTCACAGAGCTCATGAGGCCATAACACAATACCAATCTTACCACAGGTAAAGGCAAAAAGTTGGGGAGAGACACTTTTGAGCTGCCCCAATCTACCTTTGCTTAATGCTACATCTTGAAGCTATTTGGATTTCTTCTGATATTCTGTGTAACACACTCTTATTTAGGAATCTCAACATATAAAATCTGATGCGGATCTTTTTATCATATGCCCTATAGTGCCTTTTAAGAACAGTTTTATTCAAACACATTTCTCAGAACTAGCACTATTTGTAAAGAACTCTTTACTAACACTATTCCAAGGTGCAAAAATGACTTCCTATCAAATTAAAATATGTTAAAATGTTTTGAAAATGTGCCGAAAAATTATTTCCAGTTTCTCATGATTCATCAAAGCATAGTGGATTTTTTTTCTCCAGAAGCTAAAGTAGAATAATCCTGTGTCAGTTGCATTACAAAAATATAGAAAACAAAAATCAAAAAACAGATAATTTTGTTGGCCTAATTATTTAGAAAATATGAGATTCTTGACAACAAATAAATGTAAAATAAATAGATAAGTCGATATAGCAAGCAGTTTTAAAAATATTTTACCATAAATAAACATTTTACATGGTGCATTTAGAATCTTTGGTTTTAATTGTCATAGTCCCATTTTAACAAAACGCAAGTACATATATCTGTATCAGGGGATTATGTTGAAAACTCTGCATAATTTGCCTTCACAGTGCTGTAGAAATTACTGTGTCTTTCTGCCTTCTATTCATGAACACACTCTTCTCCCTGCTTATAGAGAAGGCTTCCCAGCAACAGTTTCTAGCACTGAGCTTTAAAGTAAAGAAAAATCCTAACTGGCACCAAGGTGGTGCTGACCCAACCCTCACTTCTCCCATCGATCTTTCCTCATTAGTCAGGAGCAGCTGGTTCTGCAAGAGGAGAAATATGTACATAGTTCTTTCTACATTTTTCCCACTAGTGCTATTTGCTCACCAGCCCTGCTTACACTTTGAACACTCCTCTGATTGCATAAGCTCTCCCAGCATTGTTTAAATGTGATAGGAATATTTATCACGCTAAGGAAACCTCAGTATAAAGTTCTGTGTCTAAGAATCTTAAAGCTGCCAATCACCTTGTTTCCTAATCCAGTCGTCTTAAAATCTTTAAGCATATTTTTGATGACCTAAGCTATACTAATATTTTTTAAATAGTTATACTATTATTGTCGTTTTCACAACCTTGTCCAAGACGAGCTGTGTTAACTCACCAGAAATAAGAGAACATAGGATTAACTTGTTGGATAATTAAAGTTTACTTGTATACGCTTCTGGCTTTCAAAAACTAGAATCACATACAATTGAAATCTAATGTTAAATGCATGAGAATCAGGTCTAATGACTGAAAGTAAATTCCAAGATTTCTTTTGTCCATATTATTCTTTTGCATTTCATGTTGTTCTTTAAACTTAAAGAGTACAAATCAAATGCACATGAACGTATCCTTTGGCTTTCAAGTGTATGTATAATATCTGCATGTTGCAATATTCTTGCCAGCTCTTGTTGAATGTCAGACCCTTCTCCAGAAAGTTGCTGACAAGTAGTGGTTGCCATTGGAAGGAAACAAGAAGTAGAAGAAAGAGGTAGTTGTACAGAACTCAGCCAAGGCTCTGCAGTTAATGTGGTACCTTCAACCTAGGAAGACTTGCCCCAAATTGTCAAAATCAGAGAACAAATTGTTCAGTATTGTCAGGTCTTAATCAGCCACAGAAAATACAACAATAACATGAAAAGTCAAAGACACTAGTATTGACCATCCCCATCCAAGCAAGGTCCCGGAAAGTGGTGGTCTGTGGTGTACATGGTACTCATAATACCCTCATCCCTAGAACGCAGGTGTCACCTGCCAATCAGTTATGGCAGTGCATTCCCTCGTGAAATCTGCAAATCTCTTTTTTCAGCATACTTCAATTCTAAGGTAGGTCTGATTAAAATTAGAGCCTGCCAGAGCATGTGCTGACCATGCATGATGTCTCATTTCTGCAACAATTATAATTTTGGGTTTCAGTTTCTTAGACAAAATCTAGCTCTTAATAGTCTATACTCCACTCAAAAGTCTCTGTTGAGACTTCAGCACTGCCTCCTGCTTCCATGGGCCTTGGGATATGTTTCTCAGATTATTCCATTCTCAGTTATCCAAGAAAGAGAAAAGCAGTCCATGATAACAGGCTGCTGGCCAGATGCTACCACTCAAGCATGACTGGGTACCGGCTTTGCCCATACAGCTAGGCTGTAGTATTCTCCTGTGGAACATACACCATTTCATGGGACAGCAACATCAGGCAAAACCACTAAATGATATTCAATGGTTCTTTGCCAGTTACAGCATAGGCCCCATCCAATTTTTCCTCCTTTTTGATAACCATCACAGAATTACCCCCATTTCCTAACAGTCTCCACTCCAAAGCCACAATTAGCTTCCTTGGATCTTCCTATATTCACATATGCAAGCCCACAATCCTATAAGTCCTTCCTGGCCCTCTTATTAAACAACTCCAATGGTGTGCATTCTCCCTTGTTGCAATAACAATCCCAACTTTGTTCAAGTAGAGAGCTATCTTTAGTAGCATCTGTTTGAAGACCACTGATATACCATCTGAGAAAATAAAGATAATAATGTTCTCGTAGGGTTTTTGTAAGAATGAAATACGATAATATTTGCAACTACTGGAGAAAGCTCTTGGAAGTTACCCAATGGGGGACAAATATGGTATTATTCTTAGTATATGAGTCTATGGAGAAATGTGTTAGCTGCTATTTGCATCCTTAAGTGAAATAAATCTACTGTATGTTGGGGACAAGAAAACACACTTGCCCACAGAATCTACAGGATCTCACAAGCTGTTTTAAACTCACCAAAAATTATGCCACTTAGTGAGGTCCTCTCACTCAGCTTTTCTCTAACATCAAACTTTCTCTCAAATTTTGACACAAATTAATTAGAACATGTGCTATACATAGCCCAAAGCATTAGCATCAACTCTATAGATGATACTATATTCTTGCTGAGATTAACACATGCAGGACAGCTCCTACATCTTCCAGCAGGCTCTGTAATATTAAGGCAAATGGTTTGATTAATTAGAGAAGAAGCGTAAGGGCCCTAAGTTTATAAAATAAGGTTTTTTACCTAAAAAAAAAAGTCCTGGCTGACCACAACTACTAAGGAAACATGTCTGAATAGTTCCCACGTGGCTCTGGAGTTAAACCACTTGGATTCCAGTTACATCTCCCAAGATCACAGCTAGGTTGCTACTGGGAATGCACTCAACCCCTCTGAGACATGGGGTACTGTTTGGTAAAGGAAAGAAAATGGCATCTTCTCTTTTTATTGTTTTTGTGGACTGAATGGAACATCAAAAGCAAAGATCCTTACAACAGGACTGGGTGAAAGAGTGGAAGATGTCATTATAATTAGTACTCAGTGTTAACATAATTTTGAAACACTTAAGGCTGTAGCTATTCCTTCTTAGACTTTGCTATGTATCATAGGCTTCAAGAAGGTAGATATCATCAAAAATAAAAAGAGAAAATCCTTTTTACTAAATAATTTTACCATACAAAAAGCAAGCAAGTTATCATAAAGGGGGTGGTTAATTACTTTGTCTGTTAGAGGATATAAATTATAACATTCTAATGTATTGAGTTGGAATATACACAAAATATGTAAACTTTAAAAAAAATCTTAATAAGTTAGCATAGCAAGGATGTTATAATATTATTGATTATTGGGATGTTTTTGCCTTTTTGTTGTTGTTTTGTTTTAACTTTTTGTTTCTCATTGGAATCTTTCTCCCTAAAAAATATTTTGGACATTGTGTCTTTTTTAGACTGTCAAGTCGTGCATAATTTTTAGTAAATCATGTTAATTGTGTTATAGTTTTTTCATTCTCATCTATCTAACCTGAAATTTCTATAATGTCTGTTTGATTTGGCCAGCAAACCCATACAGGCAGCAAAATTTCTTCACTCTTATCTTTTCGTCTCTTTAGATCAGATAGACATCTTAATTTTTAGAATAAAGATCAATTCCATCTTGGAATACAGTTTGGTAAATTCAAACATATGCTATCCATGCCCCTTCACAGGCATTCTACAAGTTTACATGATGAGTCTGACATATGGATTGTGTCTGAGAGGGAACCTTCAAATACTTGGCAGGCACTGAGCATTCAGGAAATACTGAATGCTGACTCAGATAATAGTTAAGTACATCTAAAAGGATGTTTTATCCAAAGAAATCTCCTGCCACAGCATACCAGGATTCTCATCTATGAAATGACTTCAAGATTCATCCTCTTACTTCTGAGCAAGAAGACATTCTAAACTTTGATTTTTAACCCCAGAAATATTTACGTGTATGGTGCTCTTGAGTGAAATCAGCAGGAGCATTTAGCCATGCAAAAGTTACCATGTAAACTATGTAAACCAAACCAAAGGGAGTGAAGAGATAATAGGGCCTATAGTTAATATAGAATAGGTAGAAATACGTGTGGTTCACTTTTCATACTTCACTAAGAAATAGTATAATCTAATGTGACTTAATATGAAAGATACAGGCTATCATCAAGAGAAGAGAGTCCTAAATTTCTTACAGCAAATTACTGATTCATGGATCACGATTATAGACAGTAATGAGATGTCCACCCGCTGAATGTGGGCTCTGATGAAAGGAATATTTGCTTGTTTTAGATCTGAGAACATTGAAGTAAAAAGTGTTTCATTTGGGGATAAAAAATCCACATCCCTGATGTGGACCCTCTCCGAAACAACTAGAAGAATGACTGGAGACCCTGGAAAATTTTTTGACAGCTATGGACTTTGAACATGAAAACCACCAAATGTATGTTGAGGTAAGCACCATGTCTTGCCAGAGTCCTTGGGAAGGCAAATTAGTGGCTAATTAAACTGAGTATAAACCAAAACCCTGTGAAAGAAATTAAGTGGATACTTTTTGATATGCACATGACGAGATCTAATTTACCTCCTGAAATGTCCAGTTTAATCTTGATGCTTCAGTCTGACACTCATTTTAGGTGGTCTACATTTATCTGGAAAGAGCTTTATTCTGTAAATCTTTGGAAACAGAAAACACAGGGAACAAGAACTTCATTAGACCCAAGAGTTTTCTGTTTTTAAAACCCATCTCGTGCTGGCCCGGGCAGAAAGAGCAAATTGGCATTGCTTAATGTTAAGTGATACACATCCAAAACAGAGTACATTACATTCTATTTTCTTATTGTGGAAGTTGTTAGATTTTGTTTTATAACGTTGTTTTAAGACAAAGGCAAATTTCACAAAATGTTCACTTCACTTCTAAAGGATAGGGAATATATAAAATTAATTAGCTAAGAAATTTGTGAAGAACTAACAGGATATGTGTTTGTTTATTTGCTGCATTGAGCTGGAGGCTCCCTAACATCAGAGAACATATGCAGTTAGTTGCCTCTTACAAACCATCATGCCACATGGTAGGAACTCAACAGGAATTTGTGTTAAATGCATGAGAGGAGACTTAAAACAATTAAACATTTTTAAAAACTTGAAACAAACTTTTTGTGTTCCACACCAAAAGCAAATACAAAACTGCATTTATTGATAATGAAAGCTGTCTTTCTTTATGGACTCATGTTCATTTACAGTAGAACCATATTTAAATAAAATTGAAGGGAATGATGAAGACAAAATATGTCACAATGTCCTAGATGTTTCTCAAAATGGATACTATTCATTTAGATGAGAATGAAAGTATCCCTAGTCAAAAATAGAGGGAAGTATTTCAGGCACATCTACTCATGGAAAAAATACAAGGTATACCAGGGAAATGGAACCAACAATGTTTCATTTGATGCCATGGTAGAAGAAGCGGTAGAAAAGGAAATGAGAAAGAAATGAGAGAAGCATAAAGAGTGGGTGAACAAGTGCTTTTCTTTCTCTATCACTTAACATTAAGCAATGCCAATTTGCTCTTTCTGCCCGGGCCAGCACGAGATGGGTTTTAAAAACAGAAAACTCTTGGGTCTAATGAAGTTCTTGTTCCCTGTGTTTTCTGTTTCCAAAGATTTACAGAATAAAGCTCTTTCCAGATAAATGTAGACCACCTAAAATGAGTGTCAGACTGAAGCATCAAGATTAAACTGGACATTTCAGGAGGTAAATTAGATCTCGTCATGTGCATATCAAAAAGTATCCACTGTCAGGCTAGGATTTCAGTCTGGCAAAAAAATGGCATTTGGATCAAGGGTTAGACATTTCAGGAACCACTCAAGATTACATATCCTGATATAACAATATAGTTGCCATTTTCAGTTATATTTTACCTTCAGACTACTAGTGAAGGTTTTTAAAAAATTTTTGTTTAAAAAGCAAATACTTCACAAGAGTCACACCAAAAATCCAAGACAAAGCTATGATGCAGATCCTGTAATGATGAATATACCCTGGATTCTCTTACTGTATGATGCACTATAGTGTTGCATTTGCAAATGAAATGCATTCTTACAAAAAAATGGACAATTACATTTCTTGGGCAATGATATTTAAGGTCATGTCAACAGTGGCTAAGACCACTAAACATGTCTTAAGTGAGTACCAAGTGTCCTAGGTTATTATAAAAGTTTTTGAGATGTGATGCATCTCTAAATGGCAGTCTTTGTTCTCCTAAAGTAGCATTTATGCTCTGGTGTGGAGCCCTGATGGTTGTCCTCAGGGCCCAATTGGCCATGGCTAGCTCTTATGTGGGAGGTCCTTGAACTGTTCTCAAGGCCATAGGTTAAAAATTATGAGAAATTAACTTGGGTTTAAGGGATGGAAATAGGGCCACCTTTTGTCTTACACTGATGTGAGGAAAGAAAATGCAAAGGCAAATTACTAATAGCTTAAGAAGCAACTGAAAATATGATAAAAATATAAATACTAAATCCAAAAGTGCAATAACAATTCTATTAATGAAAATCATCTATTTAGTCAAGAGTCACAAATTTTGTTATAACTCAAGTAAAGGTAAGTAGCAACTTTGGCATTTGGCTCAAAAACAGAATAATTTGAGGATTATTAAGAATATATTAAGAAAAGACAGAAAAGTCCAGATCAAAATTGAATCTCAAATGATGTTATCACTTTGAAAATAAGTTTATCTTCACAAATGGATTTCATTTGAATTCTGTTGCTGTTGAGGAATATTGCCCCGGAGCTAACACCTGTTGCCAATCTTCCTCTTTTTGCTTGAGGAAGATTGTTGCCTAGTTAACGTCTATGCCAGTCTTCCTCTATTTTGTATGTAGGATGCCATCTCAGAGTGCCTTGATGAGCAGTGCATAGGTCCACAGCCAGGATCCAAACTTGTGAACACTGGACTGCCAAAGTAGAGCATGAACTTAACCACTATGTCATCAGGTACGCTGCAATCCTGTGCTGTTTTACCGACCTTTATTTAAATGGTGCTTAACTGTGGCTTTGTAACAAGAAATTATATGGCATTAATAAATGACTAGCAAATTTCACTTTCCTTTCCTTTGTTAAAAGTTATCATTTTAATGAACTACAGGAAATGGATATGATGTGCTAACTACTGAAAGATGAGTTAAAACTCTTTCCCTTAAAGAATAATCCCTATTTTAAAATAATTAGTTAGGATACCACAACGTTTTTTTACCCCCAGAAACAGCAACAACTGTCCAATTGATATATATCAGTAAATGTTTAAAATCATGACTTTAGCAAGGCTGATGGTCATTTATATGTACAATTTGAGTTGACAATGAATTCATTGTTGATTCTTAAGGAATTAAAGTGAGGGTGAACAATGTTAAATACAAATAATCTGTACATTTTTTTCAAATTCTGAGCCATTTACATTTATGTGTAAGTCTAATAATTACAGTAAGAAAACACCATTTGCTAACAAAACAGCGGAAGCAGATGTAAAATGAAACATGTACGTGTGAGCCAGGGGCCCTATAAGTGGCATCCTCACAACATGGGAATGCTGCATGAATGCCTGATGGAATGGATAGGATTGACAAGTGGTTTTATATAAAATTATTTCTTTTCTACAAAGTCATAGCTTTAAGGAAATTTCTTAAATTAGGTCAATTTGAGGAGTTGACGTGGTAAAAGATAATGTTTGATGCTATGGTAAAAATGTCTCTGATTGTAGCAGAAAGGAAAAAAGAGATTCTTGGGGACAGTTTTGTTTTATTCATTTCAGGATGTTGTGGTGTCCGGACATGTTTTGTTTGTTTGTTGTTTTGTTTATTTATACGTTCCCTTTAAGAACTGGCTTCAAATGGAATCCTTTTATGAAATTTTAAAGAGGGCAGCTCAGTGAGGCATATGCCAGCTACAGACTTCATTTTTCCTGTATTGAGGTAAAATTCACGTAACATAGAATTAACCCTTTAAAAATGTACAATTGAGTGGCACACCAAAGGTTCCTTTTGCAGCCAGATTCACCCCCGACCTGAGGCATCTGCCCTCCATTAACAGAATAGACACCCCTGAATCATAACTCTCCATCTGTAGTCTTCTTCCATCATATCTCATCTCATATTTTAAATTGATGGAGATTTGGAGTTGAAACGTAATTCCAAATAAATCCCATGCATAATTATTCAAATGAGATAGAGAATCAAGAAGCAAAACAGCTATGATATTTCTAAACATAGATAAGGAACTGACATTTCCTCACTTGGTTCTTGGTTCAGTAAGAAGAATTCAAGACCACTGATACCAGGTTGATGTACAGGTAGGTATAATCTTAACTGTGAAGCACAGGTAAGTAACTGCAGAACTGGCACACACCTGGCAAGCCCCCGTGCCACTGTGTTGTTGGCTAACATGAGGAAAGACTTCTTTGCTGGCTGGTGAATGCTGCTGCCTCAAGCCCTGAGGAGTGATTCCTACTTGCTGTCCCCTCTCATAAGAACCCTTGAGGCCCGCCCCTGGATCTCCTTCATGATCCAGCAACCCAAAATGTTAATCCCTGGTTGAGTAAGTCTCAGGACTCAAATATACAGCCTTGCATCTCAAGAACTAATAGAAGGATTGGTAGGTTGATGCATGCACTGTCTCCTGCATTAAGTATTTTCATCATATATCTCAGTGATTTTTGTCTTTTGTCTTCACTACTTTATTCCCAATAGAAGGCATCATGTAGTAAACAGGAGGTTTTCAGTATATAAGTCATGAACAAATGAATGGATGAAATCCATCATATATTTTCCTTGGCAAAGCTAAGTTTGTAAGAGTAAGAAAAAAGTACCCTAACATCATTTAAGTTATACACACATAGCTCTCTTTTTTTCTCTCTCTCATTTTTTTTTAATTCAGGGCTCCCTATTAAACCTTCTGAACTTTGATTGCCAATTAATAACTGAAAGATGCCTTATCTATATTTTATTGACAGTTATGGGGAGTTAATGTCTTATGGTCAATGAATGAATTTGCACTGCAGTTTGGTCAAGGCTGGTCTTCCCCATAAGGCATATCAACTCCTGCTAAGCTAATAAATTTAGACTCCCAAGCCTACAGTGGCAGGACCAAATCCTCAATCAAGGTAAACTGGTTGAAATGAACCCATATTTGTAGACCGTTTGATGACACTCTGTCCTAGATATACTTCAACTATTACTGCATCCATAAGTCAGGTCAGTACAATGATTAGCCAGTCCTGAAAGATGGAGATAACAGTTGGGGTCAATATTGGATGGATTATCATGATAACACAGGACTTCAGGGATACAATAGATGGGCTGCCTGTTTGGGTAACAAGAATCATTATGCAAAATTGTACATAAGTGAGGTCAAGAACTAAGTTTTCGGAAACATAAATGGTAAGAAAGAGACAAAGGTGAGTTGCTGGTCTCCTTATCTGAAGTCAGCGTTATAAGTAATACAGAGCCCTTTTTCTTCAAAGTGCTGGTTGAAATTTCAAATGGAAATATCTTCTGGTTGGGTAGACGGATGCAAATGAATACTGAGTGAAAAGATCAGGGTGAGAGATGTGAATTGAAATGATGTCATCTTTGATGTGAGCATTGGATGCCTGGCAGCAAATGAACTCAAAAGAAGGATGAGTAGATCTGCAGATGACTGCAAGTGGAGAAAGTAAATTAGTAATGAAAACATTTTCAGCAAAGAAAATCCCAGGCCTGGATAGCCTGTCTGGTGAATCCTACCACTCACTTAATGGTGAATTAACACCAATCCTTCATACACTCTTTAAAAAGAAAGAAGAGGAGGGAACAATTCCCACTCATTCTGTGAGGAGAGTGGTATCCTGATACATAAAGCTGACAAAGATATCAACAGAAAAGAGCTGTATAGATTCCTCTTTGTATGAATATAGATGAAAAAATACCCCCCGAAAAAAAACTAGCAAACAAAATCCAGCAATATAGCAAAAGGATTATCACTGAGACCAAATGGGACTTATTCTGGAATGCAAGCTAGTTTAATATTTAAAAAAATGATTAATGTAACATATCATATCAGTAGAAAAAAGGACAAAAAGAACACGATAATATATTTTTTTATTTTTTTTATTTTTTTTTATTAATGTTATAATAGATTACAACCTTGTGAGATTTCAGTTGTACATTTTTGTTAGTCATGTTGTGGGTACACCACTTCCCCCTCTGTGCCCTCCCCCCACACCCTCCCCCGCTTTTCCCTGGTAACCACCGATCAGATCTCCTTATCAATATACTAAATTCCACCTATGAGTGGAGTCATATAGAGTTTGTCTTTCTCTGACTGGCTTATTTCGCTTAACATAATACCCTCGAGGTCCATCCACGTTGTTGTGAATGGGCCAATTTTGTCTTTTTTTATGGCTGAGTAGTATTCCATTGTGTATATATACCACATCTTCTTTATCCAATCATCAGTTTCTGGGCATGTAGGCTGGTTCCACATCTTGGCTATTGTAAATAATGCTGCGATGAACATAGGGGTGCAACGGACTCTTGAGATTTCTGATATCAGGTTCTTAGGATAGATACCCAGTAATGGGATGGCTGGGTCATAGGGTATTTCTATTTTTAACTTTTTGAGAAATCTCCATACTGTTTTCCATAGTGGCTGTACCAGTTTGCATTCCCACCAACAGTGTATGAGGGTTCCTTTTTCTCCACAACCTCTCCAACATTTGTCACTCTTGGTTTTGGATGTTTTTGCCAATCTAACGTGTGTAAGGTGATATCTTAGTGTAGTTTTGATTTGCATTTCCCTGATGATTAGCGATGATGAACATCTTTTCATGTGTCTATTGGCCATATTCATATCTTCTTTTGAGAAATGTCTGTTCATGTCCTCTGCCCATTTTTTGGTCGGGTTGTTTGTTTTTTTGTTGTTAAGCAGTGTGAGTTGTTTGTATATTATGGAGATTAACCCTTTGTCAGATAAGTGGCTTATGAATATTTTTTCCCAATTAGTGAGCTGTTTTTTTGTTTCAATCCTGTTTTCCCTTGCCTTGAAGAAGCTCTTTAGTCTGATGAAGTCCCATTTGTTTATTCTTTCTATTGTTTCCCTCAACTGAGGAGTTACAGTGTCCGAAAAGATTCTTTTGAAACTGATGTCAAAGAGTGTACTGCCTATATTCTCTTCCAAAAGACTTATTGTCTCAGGCCTAATCTTTAGGTCTTTGATCCATTTTGAGTTTATTTTGGTGTGTGGTGAAAAAGAATGGTCGATTTTCAATCTTTTGCATGTGGCTGTCCAGTTTTCCCAGCACCATTTGTTGAAGAGACTTTCTTTTCTCCATTGTAGGCCCTCTGCTCCTTTGACGAAGATTAGCTGTGCATAGATGTGTGGTTTTATCTCTGGGCTTTCAATTCTGTTCCATTGATCTGTGGACCTGTTTTTGTACCAGTACCATGCTGTTTTGATCACTGTAGCTTTGTAGTATGTTTTGAAATCGGGGATTGTGATTCCGCCGGCTTTGTTTTTCTTGCTCAGGATTGCTTTAGCAATTCGCGGTCTTTTGTTCCCCCATATGAATTTTAGGATTGTTTGTTCAATTTCTGTGAAGAATGTTCTTGGGATTCTGATTGGGATAGCATTGAATCTGTATATTGCTTTAGGTAGTATGGACATTTTAACTATGTTTATTCTTCCAATCCATGTGCAAGGAATGTCTTTCCATCTCTTTATGTCATCGTCAATTTCTTTCAAGTCTTGTAGTTTTCATTGTATAGATCCTTCACTTCCTTGGTTAAGTTTATCCCAAGGTATTTTATTCTTTTTGTTGTGATTGTGAATGGGATTGAGTTCTTGAGTTCTTGTTCTGTTAGTTCATTGTTAGTGTATAGAAATGCTACTGATTTATGCACGTTAATTTTATACCCTGCTACTTTCCTGTAGTTGTTGATTATTTCTAATAGTTTTTCTGTGGATTCTTTGGGGTTTTCTGTATATAAGATCATGTCGTCTGCAAACAACGAGAGTTTTACTTCTTCGTTACCTATTTGGATTCCTTTTATTTCTTTTTCCTGCCGAATTGCTCTGGCCAGCACCTCCAGTACTATGTTGAATAGGAGTGGTGAAAGTGGGCACCCTTGTCTTGTTCCTGTCCTCAGAGGGATGGCGTTCAGTTTTTGTCCAGTGAGTATGATGTTGGCTGTGGGTCTATCATATATGGCCTTTATTATGTTGAGGTACTTTCCTTCTATACCCATTTTATTGAGGGTTTTTATCATAAATGGGTGTTGGATCTTGTCGAATGCTTTCTCTGCATCTATTGAGATGATCATGTGGTTTTTGTTTTTCATTTTGTTGATGTAGTGTATCACGTTGATTGACTTGCGGATGTTGAACCATCCCTGTGTCCCTGGTATAAATCCCACTTGATCATGGTGTATAATCTTTTTGATGTATTGCTGTAATCGGTTCGCCAAAATTTTGTTGAGGATTTTTGCATCTATGTTCATCAGTGATACCGGCCTGTAGTTCTCCTTCTTTGTGTTGTCCTTGTCAGGTTTGGGGATCAGGGTGATGTTGGTTTCATAGAATGTGTTAGGGAGTTCTCCATCTTTCTCAATTTTCTGGAACAGTTTGAGGAGAATAGGTATTAAGTCTTCTTTGAATGTTTGGTAGAATTCTCCAGAGAAGCCGTCTGGTCCTGGACTCTTATTTTTGGGGAGGTTTTTGATTACCGTTTCTATTTCCTTACTTGTGATTGGCCTATTCAGATTCTCCATTTCTTCCTGATTCAGTTTGGGGAGATTGTAGGAGTCTAGGAATTTGTCCATTTCTTCCAGGTTGTTCAATTTGTTGGCATATAGTTTTTCATAGTATTCTCTTATGATCTCTTGTATTTCATTGGTATCTGTTGTGATTTCTCCTCTGTCATTCCTAATTTTATTAATTTGCGATTTCTCTCTTCTTTTCTTGGTGAGTCTGGCTAGGGGTTTGTCAATTTTGTTAATTCTTTCGAAGAACCAACTCTTTGTTTCACTGATCCTTTCTATTGTCTTTTTTGTTTCAATATCATTTATTTCTGCTCTTATTTTTATTATTTCCCTCCTCCTACTGACTCTGGGCTTTGTTTGTTCTTCTTTTTCTAGTTCTGTTAGGTGTCGTTTGAGGTTGCTTATGTGAGCTTTTTCTTGTTTAGTGAGGTGGGCCTGTATTGTGATGAATTTCCCTCTTAGGACTGCTTTTGCTGCATCCCAAATGTTTTGGTATGTCGTGTTCTCATTTTCATTAGTCTCCAGATAAAATTTGATTTCTTCTTTAATTTCTTCAATGATCCATTGTTTGTTGAGAAGTGTGTTGTTTAGTCTCCACATTTTTGCACCTTTCTCTGCTTTTTTCTTGTAGTTGATTTCTAGTTTAATAGCATTATGATCAGAAAAGATGCTTGATATTATTTCAACTCTCTTGTATTTATTGATGTTTGCTTTGGTTCCCAAAATATGGTCAATCCTTGAGAATGTTCCATGTGCACTTGAGAAGAATGTGTAACCTGCTGTTTTTGGATGAAGTGTTCTATATATATCTATTAAGTCCATTTGGTCTAATTTTTCATTTAATTCTATTATTTCCTTGTTGATTTTCTGTCTGGATGTTCTGTCCATTGGTGTTAATGGTGTGTTGAGGTCCCCTACTATTATTGTATTCTTGTTGATGTCTTCTTTTAGTTCTATTAAGAGTTGCTTTACAAATTTTGGTGCTCCTGTTTTGGGTGCGTATATATTTATAAGTGTTATGTCTTCTTGGTGGAGAGTCCCTTTTATCGTTATATACTGTCCCTCTTTGTCTTTCTTTATCTGTTTTTCTTTGAAATCTACCTTGTCTGATATTAGTATAGCGACGCCTGCTTTCTTTTGTTCATTATTAGCTTGGAGTATTGTTCTCCATCCCTTCACTCTGAGTCTGTGTTTGTCTTTGGGGCTGAGGTGTGTTTCCTGGAGGCAGCATATTGTTGGATCTTGTTCTTTGATCCATCCTGCCACTCTGTGTCTTTTGATTGGGGAGTTCAATCCATTTACATTTAGAGTGATTATTGAGATGTGGGGGCCTACCACTACCATTTTGTGTCTTGTATTCCGGTTTTCTTCAGTTTCCTTTGTTTCTCGTCCCATGGTTTAATCTGTTCTGATGTAGAGCTGCTACTCTCTGTTGTTGTCCTTCTACTTATCTCCTCTGCTCTTGGTTTTGTAGCCCCTTTCCTTTTTTGGATTTTTCAGGAATGAGGGTTTTCCTGAGGATTTCCTGAAGAGGAGGTTTTGTGGCAATGAACTCCCTTAATTTTTCTCTATCTACGAAAGTTTTTATTTCTCCATCGTATTTGAAGGATATTTTCGCTGGATAGAGAATTCTCGGCTGTAGATTTTTGTCCTTCAGATTTTTGAATATATCATTCCCCTCTCTTCTAGCCTGTAAAGTTTCTGCTGAGAAATCTGCTGATAGCCTGATGGGGGTTCCTTTGTAGGTTAGTTTCTTTTGCCTGGCTGTCCTTAGTATTTTCTCCTTGTCGTTGACTTTTGCTAGCTTCACTACTATATGGCGTGGAGTTGGTCTTCTTGCATTGATAAAGTTTGGAGATCTATTGGCTTCTGTCACCTGAAGATCCATCTCCCTCACCAGATTTGGGAAGTTCTCAGCCATTATTACTTTGAATAGGCTTTCTGCCCCTTTCTCCTTCTCTTCTCCCTCTGGTATACCTATAATCCTGACGTTGCATCTCCTAATTGTATCTGATAATTCTCGGAGAGTTTCTTCATTTCTTTTTAGTCTTGCTTCTCTCTCCTCCTCTGCCTGCAGCAATTCTATATTGCCATCTTCCAAATTGCTAATTCTTTCCTCCATATTATCGGCCCTACTGTTCAGAGCATCTAGATTTTTCTTAATCTCCTCTATTGTGTTCTTCATTTCCAATATTTCTGTTTGGTTCTTCTTTATCGTGTCAAACTCTTTTGTGACATAGCTCCTGAACTCGTTGAGTTGACGGTCAGAACTCTCTCTTAACTCATTGAGAATTTTAATGATGGCTGTTTTGAAGTCATCATCATTTAGGTTATATATCTCATTTTCTTTGGGATTGTTTTCTGTGTATTTGTTACTTTCTTTCTGTTCTGGAGATTTAATGTATTTTTTCATATTGCTTGATGTTGTTGATTTGTGCCTCCGCATGGAGATAGAGTTTAGTTGCTCCTTTCACTTGTTTCAGCTGCTGCGGTGGGGGAGCAGCTGTTTATACTGCACCAACCAGGAACCCTGTCCGCAGTTGCTAACTGGGCCTGGGCCCCTCCTCGTAGCCACAGTGGCCCTTTGGATTCCCTCCTCTGCTGTGGGGGCCGTCACAGGGGGGCTTCAGGCTGCTGGTGCCTACTGTTGCAGCCCACCTAGATGTGCTCTCTCCTTGGGGTCTGCAATGGTGTTATGGGCTTTTTCAGCGGCCAGGGGTGGGATCACTTATATTTGTCACTCCGTTGCTGTCGGCACCCACAAAATCTCAGTTTTCCTCTATGGGTCGCAGGAGAGCTATTGGCATCTTCTACAGTCTGTGGTTAGTACACCTAGCTATGCTGCTTTTGCCCTGGGGTCTTCCAGCCTTGTGGCTGGTGGCTGGGTGCCTTCTACTGGTGCTGTGCAGAGGCTTTCCCTAAGGCTGCTGTGAGCCTGTAGGGTTTCCCCCTAGGCTACGAAGCTGGGTCTCTGGAACTCCCCCCAGCCCCAGTCCTCTCCGAGATCTCCGGCTATCCCTAGTCCCACAGGGCGGGCAACGGCAGCTGGGGGTCGCCCCACCCTCTGGGATTCTCTCCGGGCCTCTGCCGGAGCCGTGATTGCTCGGCGTTGCCCCTCTGCTAATGGCAGACAGAGAGTTTTCTCTGCTGCCCGGGCGGAACTCCGGCGCTTCCCGTCCGGGTCGCAGAGCCGGCCTTTGAAACTTCCCCCAGCCCCGGTCCTCTCCGAGATCTCCGGCTATCCCTAGTCCCACGGGGTGGGCAACGGGCAGCTGGGGGTCGCCCCGCCCTCTGGGATTCTCTCTGGGCCTCTCCCAGAGCCGTGAATGCTCGGCGTGGCCCCTCTGCTAATGGCAGACAGAGAGTTTTGTCTGCTGCCCGGGCGGAACTCCCGCGCTTCCCCTCCGGGTCGCAGAGCCGGCCTTTGAAAGTTCCCCCAGCCTCGGTCCTCTCCGAGATCTCCGGCAATCCCTAGTCCCACGGGGTGGGCAACGGCAGCTGGGAGACCTCCATACCCTCAGCGACTCTCTCTGGGACCCTCCGGGCGCCGCAAACACCAGGCGGGGTCTCCCCGCCAATGGCGGGGAGAGACTCTCCCCACGGGCTCAGGTGTGCAACTCCAAAGTTTCCCTCTGCATTTAGGAGTAATTGCGGGGGGTTTAGGTAGGGTCTGGTCACCTGTTTCCACCGTCGCTCCTCTGTTGTGTGCTCGCTCCTGCCCTAGATGTGTGTAGATCCTCTGGGGGCGTCCGTTGGAAGAAAGCCGCTTGCGGGTACTAGGCTGCTCGTCGGGGTCGGAGAGTTTTCACCTATTTCCACATCCTCCCGGAGGAAAGTCCGTCCACCTTCCGATGTGTAGTCGCGTGGGTCTCTCAGACGTCCTGAGATGCTGTCTGGATATCCTTTGTCAAGTGATAAGTGTCCAAATAATTGTAGACTCGAAGGGGGAGAGACAAAGAGGACTACTCACAGCGCCATCTTGGATCTCCTCACTCAACACGATAATATATTTTAAAAAATCAAGTGAAAATGGATCAGGTCTAAAATAAGATCCGATAGTGTATAACTCTGAGAAAAAATATAGAAGTAACTTGGTGTGACCTTGGGTTAGGTAAAGACTTCTTTCACACTGCCCAATGAACAAAAAGAAAAAACAGATACATTGAACTTTATCACAGTTAAAAAGATCTGTTCTCAAAGTCTACCAGCACAAAAGTAGGGGGTGGAAAATGGGAGTAGTGGTGCCAGCCCAGTGGCATAACCGCAAAGTTTGTGTGCTCCACTTTGGTGACAAAGGGTTCGTGGGTTCAGATTCCGCATGTAGACCTATGTAGGACGCATGAAGTCGTGCTGTGGCTACATCCCACATACAAAATAGAAGATTGCCGGATATGGTGGCTTAGCAGCAATCTTCCTGACCAAAAAAAAAAAAAAAAACAGAGAGAGAGGGAGAAAAAGAAAAAGGAGTCAATATTTGAAAATTGTATATCTGATAAAGATAATGTATCCAAAACATGTTATTACAAACAAAAAACTAAAAAACACAACTTACAATTCAATACTAAAAAGATAAATACCCCAATAAAAATTGCACAAAGGATTTGACTGGAGAGTTCTCCACGGAAGATAGACAAATAGCCAGTATGTATGAGAAAACATGCTTAATATCAGTAGGCATCAGAGAAATGCACACAATACTACTTTATACCCACAAAGATGGTTATCATCAAAAAGATAGACAAGAACAAGTGCTAGTGAGGTTGTGGAGAAATTAGAGGACTTATGCTGGTAGAAATGGAAAATAGTCCAGCCACTTTAGAAAAGAATTTGGAAGTTACTCAAACAGTTAACCGGAGTTGTCATAGGAGACAGAAAGAAAAAAAAAATGAATGGATTAAAAAAAAGTCATATCCATATAACGGATTATTATTTGGTCATAAAAAATTATATAGTACTGATACTTGCCACAAAATGAGTGAACTTGAAAACATATTACTCAGTGAAAGAACTCTGAAACAAAAGACTACAAATCATACAATTGCATTTATGTGCAATGAACAGAAAAAGCAAATTCATCAAGACAGAAAGTATATTACTAGTTTCCTAAGTCTGGGGACTGATATATAGAACAGGTATTGAGTTTTCCTTTGGAAGGATGATAATGTTCAAAAATTAGATGACATTGATGGTGGTGCCACTTGATGTATATACCAAAGGTCATTGAATTGTACCCTTTATGTTTTTTATTTTTATTTTTTGAGAAAGATTAGCCCTGAGATAACATCTGCTGCCAATCCTCCTCTTTCTGCTGAGGAAGACAGGCCCTAGTCCAACATCCATGCTCATCTTCCTCTCTTTTGTATGTGGGACGCCTGCCACAGCATCACTTGGCAAGTGGTGCATAGGTGGACACCCAGGATCCAAACCAGTGAATCCTGGGCCGCCAAAGTAGAATGTGTGAACTTTTAACCCCTGCGCCACTGGGCCGGCCCCCTGAATTGTACACTTTAAATGCATACGTTGTATAGAAGCTATTTTAAATAAAGCACTTGGACAATGAAAATATGGAAGTGGAGACAAAACCAATCAGTCATTCACATGTTAAGGATACCAAGATTAAGTTTGATTGAGGATGCAGTAAAGGCCATTAAAACTATTTGGAGCACCAGAAAATATGCTTATGACATATGAGTGGCCCTTGAGAGAGCAGTTTTGATGAAATGTGATTAAAAGGGTGGAAGCTGGTTAACCTGGCATGAAAAGGGAATAAATAGACAAGGTATAACTAAAAACTGGCACTATGAAAAATAGAGATGCAGAAGTGACAAGGCAGTTTGCTTAAGATTCTTTTTGGGAAACATGTGAAGGAGACCAGAACAGCGAAGGTGGCCAGACCATTATAGCATGCATATAGCTCAAGTCTTGCAAATTTTAGTTCAAATGTTCTTCCTGCTGTGCATATAGACTGCCTTTATTTCAAACCATTTCTGTCTTATATTCAAAGATATGATGTGAATTCACCTAACTGGGTTTAGGCTATGACCAATGGCTGACCTTAAAGAGAAAGGCAATAGAATGGGTACTAGCAGTTAGATATCCAACTTGATGATAAAGCATTAGATCCATGGTGCCCAAGAGCTTTGATGTGACAAAAGACATTATTGGGGCAGATACCACCATCACTATGTACCACAGTCGACTGTCAATAATGATTTGATGGAAATGAATCGGCAACCAAGGACATGCTTCAGAGGACGTGCTTTGAGGAACAGAAGAATACACTGTAAGCATCATGTCACACTTTTTAATCTATATCAAGAGTAAGCACCCTCTGACATCTTTTGTGAAATTATAGAAGCTAAACCTGATGCATAAGTGGCATTCAGTTTCCTAATTCATTATGTAGTTTACCTGATCTGTATTTGACACCGGCTGGCCAGGCTGGAGGTGAGATCTTTGGGTTTTCTTAGACCAGGGTTCTCATCTCAGCTCTGACTCCAACAAGCTGTATCACTGTGAGTCCATTCCATCACCTCTTAGCCTTTGTTTCCTCTTAAGTAAGATAAAGGAACCCTTCCAAGGAAGTTTATGAGGATTAAGGGAAGTAACATCTACAGCAATCTATTGCTGGCCACACTGCAGGCTCTCAATGAGTTGGTGATAAAGTTTATAGAAAGGATTGTTTTGAAGCAAAAATAACATAATTCAGGGGCCAGCCTGGTGGCGTAGAGGTTAAAGTTCACACATTCTGCTTTAGTGGCCTGGGGTTCACCCATTCACATGCCAGGTGAGGACCTATGAACCACTTGTCAAGCAATGCTGTGGCAGACATCCTACATATAAAGTGAAGGAAGATGGGCATGGATGTTAGCTCAGGGCCAATCTTCCTCAGCAAAAAGAGGAGGATTGGCAGCAGATGTTATCTCAGGGCTAATCTTTCTCAAAAAATAATAATAATAAAATAACAATAATAATAATAACATAAAGCAGGCATGAGGCATCAAATTGTGGGATGACCCAATAAGTAATACCGTATGAGCTAAACTGAAATCAATATTTGATTGGAGGTAGAATCAGGCAACTGAAGCTGTAAAGATGGGCAAATTGGAGACAATTAATGAGGGAAGTGGTAGTAAGAGCTACAAATAAATAAATCCCAGGTATTTCCATCAGGAAACATCAGTGAGGAGATTTATCTTTTGTATCACAAGGCTTTGGACAATCATCATGAAAAAAAAAATAAGAGGCAGATTTGACAGGATATCAAGTTTTGGGTGTATATGCCTTCCGAATGACGAAGATGTATAGGAAATATGCTTGTAAAAGAGCATCTTTCTTGAAAATAAATGGAACAGCAGTTAAATCATTAGACTTATGTGAATATAAATAATTACCTTATAGGTATAATCATACATCTCAATATGCCTGAGCCAATCCCAATTTATTAATAGCATATTAATAACTCTCAAAGTGTCCTAGATTTGACAATAAATTATATAGCCAATAGCTAGAAGATTATGTTGCACAGTTCTGATTAGAGAAAAGATTCATATTTCAAAAAGCAAGCATGGTGGCCGGTCTGGTGATGTAATGGTCAAGTTCTCACACTCTGTTTCAGTGCCTGGGGTTCACAGACTCAGATCCCAGGCATGGATCTAGCACTGCTCATCAAGCCATGCTAAGATGGCATCATACATAAAACAGAGAAAGATTGGCAACAGATGTTAGCTGAGTGACATTCTTCTTCACACACATATACAAAATGCAAGCATGAAGATACTCTCGTTTATTTCACGTTACAAGCATCTTGTATTTATTTATTATTTGTTTCAATTAAGGTGGTTCAGTTTGGATGATGGTATTGGATAGATATTAGCCATTACATATTTGGCAAGTTTCAATTAAATCTGTGGATCAACAGTGATAGTAACACAATATCCAGAGATATCGATAGAATTGGAAATTATATGATGATGGGTGTACTGGTTGCCAGTAATGGGCTACGAAACTTCACAAACACAAACCCATTGGATCTGTATACTGTATGTATAATAACCTTGCAAGGGAGAAAATGCTGCCACCTTCTAGAAAGACTCAGAGGAAAATGAGCTGACTTCCTCAGTGTCACGCAAAAGACATGGAGTTGAGGGAACATTCATTTCTGTCCCCTCCTGAATTCTATGTTTCTTCCATGACAGCATCCTGCTTCCATTTTTACCATAATTCATCTTTGTAGCCCTCTCTATTAGGTAGGAAAACAACATTTGTTACTCAATAAAAAATAATAATCTCAAACAATATTTTTCCACTCTTTGAACAGAAAAATAGCATTTATGCATCCATTACTTTGAAGAAAAAACTCGACCAATAGCTCAACATTTTGCTAAAAACATATGCATTCATATCAAAAGCACTAATTGCAATAATCATCATCATAAATATTGTGCCATTTTATTTGATTTATTTGACCACTTTTTCAAATATGTGAAGACACATGGTGTAAAAACATTTTTGAAGGGCTAGCCCAGTGGCATAGTGGTTAAGTTCATCTTCTCCACTTAGGTGGCCCAGGGTTCACAGTTTTGGATCCCAGTTGCAGACTTAGCACTGTTCATCAAGCCACTCTCTGGCCCATCCCACATAAAATAGAGGAAGATTGTCACAGACATTATCTCAGGGCCAATCTTCCTCTCCCAAATTTTTAAACAATAGCAATAAAAATAAAATATTTTAGAGACCAATAACAGTGATTTACTGCAAGGAAAATGAAAATGCTGCCTAACAGTTTTCAACAGGACAGTAGGAAAGGCAAGATCCATGATGGAGATAAACTAAGTCACATTTTAAAATTTGTATCACCATGTATAAGCAGTACAGCAGGCACATTTCACTCCATCGAATAAAAAGGGGTCTGTGGTGTTCTCTGTGGTTCCACAGTAGCTCATTTCCAAGATGTAAATAGACTGGCAGAGAGATGCTAAACTGCTTCTTTTATTTCTATGCCACCTCTCTCATAGCTCTCTGTTATCTTACCATTATTTTTCTTTTAACTCTAAGTAGCAAAAGGTAGACAAAATTTTTCAATGATAAAAGTTTTAAAACCAAGCACACTTTTTCTTTTTAAATTAAGATGCATATAATTCCCAGAGGACTTTTCCAGATCTTCACATAACTCATGAATGGGCAAAAGTGAGAAGAGAGTGCCACGTAAAGCTACTGAATACGGTTGGGCTTTAGAGGGGAAAAATCAATTTTTTTTGAAATCTAACCTTTTAAGTAACATCCACACATCATACACACAAGAAAACATTTTGTTATTCGAACAAACTAAGAATTTGATCAATGTCCAGTGCTTCACTCAGTAAACAGTGCCCAGAGCTCCTCCTTGTTTTGATGATGCTACACAAGATCTGGCACATTACCTTTTTTGAAAGGGCTGTGTGCAGCCCCCAACACATGGCTGTCTGTCCCTACCTCTTTGTTACAACGGACTTTTTGTAAAAGATCAGGAAACCAGATTTCCTGTTTGAAACACTACTGGCCAAAGCAACTAGCCAGAAGTCTCCGGAAAATATTCGGAGAGGCACGCAATCATCACTCTGCCACATAAATGAAAATTGCTCCACAAAGGTCTGTCTCATAGAACCTATAAAATATGAAAAAGAAATAAAATCATGAAATGAGAATGCCCTTGACTCTAAGCCTTTTTGTTTTCTTTAATGTAAAACCCAACAAAGAATTTCAAGGACTCTATTAATGCTTCAAGAGATACAACTTAGAAAACATCTATGGAAGACTTGCATTTCTCAATTAGAAATACATTTTCACTACTCACCCCGTTCCTGGGGTCTTTCATAGGTGAATATTTTCACATGAATGAAAAAAAATGCTCATGATAAAATTAAAACATCATTGAAAACAAACCATTCTTGGTAATATTTGCCTATTTGGAGAAAACATTTTCAATCATATTTCTTGTTTGACAGACCTCCGTAAGTCTTTTTTATTTTATTTTTTATATTTTACTGATCCCACTCTGTGACATACACAACCCACTCATAATCACATTGTTAAAAACTTGATTTTCTGCACCATTTCAATGCATTTTTGCCTTAAAAATAAACATCTTTTTACATAGGCCAATGAAAATTATTCTTGAACAGTACGAGAGAAGGAAAAAAGACAAAAGAAGGCAAATCTCAAAATATTACCCCCAAATATTTATTTTCCCTTGCCCCTATTAGACAACAATAAATTAAACATCAAAACAATGGAGAGCCACTCCTGAATTTCCATGCACTTAGCCCATATCCTTCAACTGTAAATCACAAAATGTTACAAATTCAATGAGTTAAGTTCCGTTGCATGCAAATTCAATTGCCACATGTAAACACACAGCAATTCTTCAAGGCCCAACACACAGATAATCAGTTACATAATTAGGTAAATTATTTTCCTACACACAACTAATTAACCTACCTACACAAGCATAAAGGAAAGCTAACATCTATCTCTTACCAAATTATCACCCATTGCCAAATATGTTACCATACACATCACCTAAGTGTGTTCACTCCACAGAGCTATGTCAGCTAATAAAGTCTCCATTCTTCCCACAGAAAGAAAAGTAGTTTCAATAAAATTTCATTTGAATTTGATGACTTTGGAAGCTGCATTTGTTTGAGGAGAGATTGGGGTGAAAGAAATTTTCTGGATGAGTAAATATTCCTGGATTTAAAACTGCATACTAAAAAACAGACTGCACAGGCATGCAAGTATTAAGAGGAACAGACAAATCCTAACATGTGAAGTGAGCACTGTGAAGTAGAATTTCCTAGGAGCTGGAGTAAGGTAATTCCAAACAGTGAGTCCCAACAAGATAAACATCAAGACTTCATCCCTGCCTCTTGGACAGTCATTTGCATGACAGAATCACTCACCTAAAATCCCCAGCCGGTAGTTAATAGTTATCACGATGACGTTCCCATAGCTTGCCAGAATGCTGCCGTCAATCATATTGCCGGTACCCTCCATATAAGATCCGCCGTGGATATAGACCATAACTGGCTTCTTACTGTTCTGATCATGGGTGTCTGGAAAAAGAGCCAGATGTGGAAATACAATAAAGAATCATACTGATTACCTGACATTAAACAAAGGGCAAAGGGTACTGCTTACTTGTCCTAGCTTTGACTTGAATCAAACCCATGTCTAGTTTTGAACTATACACCTTGATAAAATTGCCTAAGGAAAATGGTCAATGTTATTATATTTTTTACAGAGAGAAATGATATTTTGAGAAGCATGTAGACATCTGAAGTAGTATGTATGCAAACGCATGTATCTAAAACACTAAAAATTAAAGGATTTAGATGAAATACTTATTTCCTAATTGGTGCTCAAACCTAAAAGCTGACTTAAATTGAAGAAGCACATGGCATCCGTTAAAAGATATATTTTCATTTATTTTTATTATAAGTGCCATCTTCAGTAAAAGGTGAGTTTACAGATTTGTTTTCAACTTGATAGGAACAAAAGAGGAAGAGTGAAACTATAAATTCTCATTACAGGATAGACGGTGACAGCAAACAATCAATGGTCACAAATTACAAAGAGGAAAGAAATCTGAAAAAGTGAAAACAAAACAAAACAAGATGTCCAAGCAAGTGGTT